>NW_027490145.1:791412-988989 GCF_050948175.1 Xylocopa sonorina | reverse complement strand
TACGTTGACATCTGCAAACGCTATTTCCTTGCAAGGAAGTGCGCATTTACATTTAGTTGATGTGTATGCGAGGAATACATAACACTTCGCAAATCATATTATATCTTACCATGAAACATAGAAATGAGATGCGACATCGCGTTCTAAGAAGCATTAGAACACTACTGCTACGATAGGTAGACATTTGCAAACGCTATTTCCTTGCAAGGAAGTGTCGCATTTACATTTAGTTGATGTGTAGACGAGGAATACATAACACTTCGCAAATCATATTATATCTTACCATGAAACATAGAAATGAGATGCGATATCGCGTTTTAAGAAGCATTTGAACTCTATTGCTACGATAGGTAGACATTTGCAAACGCTATTTCCTAGCAAAGAAGTCTCGCATTTACATTCATTTGAAGTATAGGCGAGGAATACATAGCACTTCGCAAATAATATTACATCTTACCATGAAACATAGAAATGAGATGCGATATCGCGTTTTAAGAAGCATTAGAACTCTATTGCTACGAAACGTAGACTTCTGCAAACGCTATTTCCTAGCAAGGAAGTGTCGCATTTACATTCATTTGAAGTGTAGACGAGGAATACATGATACTTCGCAAATCATATTATATCTTACCATGAAACATAGAAATGAGATGCGATTTCGCGTTTTAAGAAGCATTAGAACACTATTGCTACGATAGGTAGACATTTGCAAACGCTGTTTTCTTGCTAGGAAGTGTCGCATTTACATTCATTTGAAGTGTAGACGAGGAATACATAACACTTCGCAAATCATATTATATCTTACCATGAAACATAGAAATGAGATGCGATATCGCGTTTTAAGTATCATATGAACTCTATTGCTACGAGACGTAGACATCTGCAATCGCTATTTCCTTGCAAGGAAGTGTCGCATTTACATTCATTTGAAGTGTAGACAAGGAATACATGACACTTCGCAAATCATATTATATCTTACCATGAAACATAGAAATGAGTTGCGATATCGCGTTTTAGGAAGCATTAGAACTCTATTGCTACGATACCTAAACATCTGCAGACGCTATTTCCTAGCAAGGAAGTGTCGCATTTACATTCATTTGAAGTGAAGACGAGGAATACATAACACTTCGCAAATCATATTATATCTTACCATGAAACATAGAAATGAGATGCGACATCGCGTTCTAAGAAGCATTAGAACACTACTGCTACGATAGTTAGACATTTGCAAACGCTATTTCCTTGCAAGGAAGTGTCGCATTTACATTCATTTGAAGTGTAGATGAGGAATACATAACACTCCGCAAATCATATTATATCTTACCATGAAACATAGAAATGAGATGCGATATCGCGTTTTAAGAATCATAAGAACTCTATTGCTACGATACGTAGACATCTGCAAACGCTATTTCCTTGCAAGGAAGTGCGCAATTACATTTAGTTGATGTGTAGACGAGGAATACATAACACTTCGCAAATCATATTATATCTTACCATGAAACATAGAAATGAGATGCGATATCGCGTTTTAAGAAGCACTTGAACTCTATTGCTACGATACGTAGACATCTGCAGACGCTATTTCCTTGCAAGGAAGTGTCGCATTTACATTCATTTGAATCGTAGACAAGGAATACATAACACTTCGCAAATCATGTTATATCTTACCATGAAACATAGAAATGAGATACGATATCGCGTTTCTAAGAAGCATTAGAACACTATTGCTACGATAGGTAGACATTTGCAAACGCTATTTCCTAGCAAAGAAGTCTCGCATTTACATTCATTTGAAGTATAGGCGAGGAATACATAACACTTCGCAAATAATATTACATCATACCATGAAACATAGAAATGAGATGCGATATCGCGTTTTAAGAATCATAAGAACTCTATTGCTACGATACGTTGACATCTGCAAACGCTATTTCCTTGCAAGGAAGTGCGCATTTACATTTAGTTGATGTGTATGCGAGGAATACATAACACTTCGCAAATCATATTATATCTTAACATGAAACATAGAAATGAGATGCGACATCGCGTTCTAAGAAGCATTAGAACACTACTGCTACGATAGGTAGACATTTGCAAACGCTATTTCCTTGCAAGGAAGTGTCGCATTTACATTTAGTTGATGTGTAGACGAGGAATACATAACACTTCGCAAATCATATTATATCTTACCATGAAACATAGAAATGAGATGCGATATCGCGTTTTAAGAAGCATTTGAACTCTATTGCTACGATAGGTAGACATTTGCAAACGCTATTTCCTAGCAAAGAAGTCTCGCATTTACATTCATTTGAAGTATAGGCGAGGAATACATAACACTTCGCAAATAATATTACATCTTACCATGAAACATAGAAATGAGATGCGATATCGCGTTTTAAGAAGCATTAGAACTCTATTGCTACGATACGTAGACTTCTGCAAACGCTATTTCCTAGCAAGGAAGTGTCGCATTTACATTCATTTGAAGTGTAGACGAGGAATACATGATACTTCGCAAATCATATTATATCTTACCATGAAACATAGAAATGAGATGCGATTTCGCGTTTTAAGAAGCATTAGAACACTATTGCTACGATAGGTAGACATTTGCAAACGCTGTTTCCTAGCAAAGAAGTCTCGCATTTACATTCATTAGAAGTATAGGCGAGGAATACATAACACTTCGCAAATAATATTACATCTTACCATGAAACATAGAAATGAGATGCGATATCGCGTTTTAAGAAGCATTAGAACTCTATTGCTACGATACCTAGACATCTGCAGACGCTATTTCCTAGCAAGGAAGTGTCGCATTTGCATTCATTTGAAGTGTAGACGAGGAATACATGATACTTCGCAAATCATATTATATCTTACCATGAAACATAGAAATGAGATGCGATATCGCGTTTTAAGAAGCATTAGAACTCTATTGCTACGATACCTAGACATCTGCAGATGCTATTTCCTAGCAAGGAAGTTTCGCATTTACATTCATTTGAATCGTAGACAAGGAATACATAACACTTCGCAAATCATGTTATATCTTACCATGAAACATAGAAATGAGATACGATATCGCGTTTTAAGAAGCATTAGAACACTATTGCTACGATAGGTAGACATTTGCAAACGCTGTTTTCTTGCTAGGAATTGTCGCATTTACATTCATTTGAAGTGTAGACGAGGAATACATAACACTTCGCAAATCATATTATATCTTACCATGAAACATAGAAATGAGATGCGATATCGCGTTTTAAGTATCATATGAACTCTATTGCTACGAGACGTAGACATCTGCAATCGCTATTTCCTTGCAAGGAAGTGTCGCATTTACATTCATTTGAAGTGTAGACAAGGAATACATGACACTTCGCAAATCATATTATATCTTACCATGAAACATAGAAATGAGTTGCGATATCGCGTTTTAGGAAGCATTAGAACTCTATTGCTACGATACCTAAACATCTGCAGACGCTATTTCCTAGCAAGGAAGTGTCGCATTTACATTCATTTGAAGTGTAGACGAGGAATACATGATACTTCGCAAATATATTATATCTTACCATGAAACATAGAAATGAGATGCGATATCGCGTTTTAAGAAGCATTAGAACACTATTGCTACGACAGGTAGACATTTGCAAACGCTATTTCCTTGCTAGGAAGTGTCGCATTTACATTCATTTGAAGTGTAGACGAGGAATACATAACACTTCGCAAATCATATTATATCTTACCATGAAACATAGAAATGAGATGCGATATCGCGTTTTAAGAAGCATTAGAACACTATTGCTACGACAGGTAGACATTTGCAAACGCTATTTCCTAGCAAAGAAGTCTCGCATTTACATTCATTTGAAGTATAGGCGAGGAATACATAACACTTCGCAAATAATATTACATCTTACCATGAAACATAGAAATGAGATGCGATATCGCGTTTTAAGAAGCATTAGAACTCTATTGCTACGATACCTAGACATCTGCAGATGCTATTTCCTAGCAAGGAAGTGTCGCATTTACATTCATTTGAAGTGTAGACGAGGAATACATGATACTTCTCAAATCATATTATATCTTACCATGAAACATAGAAATGAGATGCGATTTCGCGTTTTAAGAAGCATTAGAACACTATTGCTACGATAGGTAGACATTTGCAAACGCTATTTCCTAGCAAAGAAGTCTCGCATTTACATTCATTTGAAGTATAGGCGAGGAATACATAACACTTCGCAAATAATATTACATCTTACCATGAAACATAGAAATGAGATGCGATATCGCGTTTTAAGAAGCATTAGAACTCTATTGCTACGATACCTAGACATCTGCAGACGCTATTTCCTAGCAAGGAAGTGTCGCATTTGCATTCATTTGAAGTGTAGACGAGGAATACATGATACTTCGCAAATCATATTATATCTTACCATGAAACATAGAAATGAGATGCGATATCGCGTTTTAAGAAGCATTAGAACTCTATTGCTACGATACCTAGACATCTGCAGATGCTATTTCCTAGCAAGGAAGTTTCGCATTTACATTCATTTGAATCGTAGACAAGGAATACATAACACTTCGCAAATCATGTTATATCTTACCATGAAACATAGAAATGAGATACGATATCGCGTTTTAAGAAGCATTAGAACACTATTGCTACGATAGGTAGACATTTGCAAACGCTATTTCCTAGCAAAGAAGTCTCGCATTTACATTCATTTGAAGTATAGGCGAGGAATACATAACACTTCGCAAATAATATTACATCATACCATGAAACATAGAAATGAGATGCGATATCGCGTTTTAAGAATCATAAGAACTCTATTGCTACGATACGTTGACATCTGCAAACGCTATTTCCTTGCAATGGTGTGCGCATTTACATTTAGTTGATGTGTATGCGAGGAATACGTAACACTTCGCAAATCATATTATATCTTACCATGAAACATTGAAATGAGATGCGACATCGCGTTCTAAGAAGCATTAGAACACTACTGCTACGATAGGTAGACATTTGCAAACGCTATTTCCTTGCAAGGAAGTGTCGCATTTACATTTAGTTGATGTGTAGACGAGGAATACATAACACTTCGCAAATCATATTATATCTTACCATGAAACATAGAAATGAGATGCGATATCGCGTTTTAAGAATCATAAGAACTCTATTGCTACGATACGTAGACATCTGCAAACGCTATTTCCTTGCAAGGAAGTGCGCAATTACATTTAGTTGATGTGTAGACGAGGAATACATAACACTTCGCAAATCATATTATATCTTACCATGAAACATAGAAATGAGATGCGATATCGCGTTTTAAGAAGCATTTGAACTCTATTGCTACGATACGTAGACATCTGCAGACGCTATTTCCTTGCAAGGAAGTGTCGCATTTACATTCATTTGAATCGTAGACAAGGAATACATAACACTTCGCAAATCATGTTATATCTTACCATGAAACATAGAAATGAGATACGATATCGCGTTTTAAGAAGCATTAGAACACTATTGCTACGATAGGTAGACATTTGCAAACGCTATTTCCTAGCAAAGAAGTCTCGCATTTACATTCATTTGAAGTATAGGCGAGGAATACATAACACTTCGCAAATAATATTACATCATATCATGAAACATAGAAATGAGATGCGATATCGCGTTTTAAGAATCATAAGAACTCCATTGCTACGATACGTCGACATCTGCAAACGCTATTTCCTTGCAAGGAAGTGCGCATTTACATTTAGTTGATGTGTAGACGAGGAATACATAACACTTCGCAAATCATATTATATCTTACCATGAAACATAGAAATGAGATGCGATATCGCGTTTTAAGAATCATAGGAACTCTATTGCTACGATACGTAGACATCTGCAAACGCTATTTCCTTGCAAAGAAGTGTCGCATTGACATTCATTTGAAGTGTAGACGAGGAATACATAACACTTCGCAAATCAAATTATATCTTACCATGAAACATAGAAATGAGATGCGATATCGCGTTTTAAGAATCATAAGAACTCTATTACTACGATACGTTGACATCTGCAAACGCTATTTCCTTGCAAGGAAGTGCGCATTTACATTTAGTTGATGTGTAGACGAGGAATGGATAACACTTCGCAAATCATATTATATCTTACCATGAAACATAGAAATGAGATGCGATATCGCGTTTTAAGAATCATAAGAACTCTATTGCTACGATACGTAGACATCTGCAAACGCTATTTCCTTGCAAGGAAGTGCGCATTTACATTTAGTTGATGTGTAGACGAGGAATACATAACACTTCGCAAATCATATTATATCTTACCATGAAACATAGAAATGAGATGCGATATCGCGTTTTAAGAAGCATTTGAACTCTATTGCTACGATAGGTAGACATTTGCAAACGCTATTTCCTAGCAAAGAAGTCTCGCATTTACATTCATTTGAAGTATAGGCGAGGAATACATAACACTTCGCAAATAATATTACATCTTACCATGAAACATAGAAATGAGATGCGATATCGCGTTTTAAGAAGCATTAGAACTCTATTGCTACGATACGTAGACTTCTGCAAACGCTATTTCCTAGCAAGGAAGTGTCGCATTTACATTCATTTGAAGTGAAGACGAGGAATACATAACACTTCGCAAATCATATTATATCTTACCATGAAACATAGAAATGAGATGCGATTTCGCGTTTTAAGAAGCATTAGAACACTATTGCTACGATAGGTAGACATTTGCAAACGCTATTTCCTAGCAAAGAAGTCTCGCATTTACATTCATTTGAAGTATAGGCGAGGAATACATAACACTTCGCAAATAATATTACATCTTACCATGAAACATAGAAATGAGATGCGATATCGCGTTTTAAGAAGCATTAGAACTCTATTGCTACGATACCTAGACATCTGCAGACGCTATTTCCTAGCAAGGAAGTGTCGCATTTGCATTCATTTGAAGTGTAGACGAGGAATACATGATACTTCGCAAATCATATTATATCTTACCATGAAACATAGAAATGAGATGCGATATCGCGTTTTAAGAAGCATTAGAACTCTATTGCTACGATACCTAGACATCTGCAGATGCTATTTCCTAGCAAGGAAGTGTCGCATTTACATTCATTTGAATCGTAGACAAGGAGTACATAACACTTCGCAAATCATGTTATATCTTACCATGAAACATAGAAATGAGATACGATATCGCGTTTTAAGAAGCATTAGAACACTATTGCTACGATAGGTAGACATTTGCAAACGCTATTTCCTAGCAAAGAAGTCTCGCATTTACATTCATTTGAAGTATAGGCGAGGAATACATAACACTTCGCAAATAATATTACATCATATCATGAAACATAGAAATGAGATGCGATATCGCGTTTTAAGAATCATAAGAACTCTATTGCTACGATACGTTGACATCTGCAAACGCTATTTCCTTGCAAGGAAGTGCGCATTTACATTTAGTTGATGTGTAGACGAGGAATACATAACACTTCGCAAATCATATTATATCTTACCATGAAACATAGAAATGAGATGCGATATCGCGTTTTAAGAATCATAGGAACTCTATTGCTACGATACGTAGACATCTGCAAACGCTATTTCCTTGCGAGGAAGTGCGCAATTACATTTAGTTGATGTGTAGACGAGGAATACATAACACTTCGCAAATCATATTTTATCTTACCATGAAACATAGAAATGAGATGCGATATCGCGTTTTAAGAAGCATTTGAACTCTATTGCTACGATACGTTGACATCTGCAAACGCTATTTCCTTGCAAGGAAGTGCGCATTTACATTTAGTTGATGTGTAGGCGAGGAATACATAACACTTCGCAAATCATATTATATCTTACCATGAAACATAGAAATGAGATGCGATATCGCGTTTTAAGAATCATAAGAACTCTATTGCTACGATACGTTGACATCTGCAAACGCTATTTCCTTGCAAGGAAGTGCGCATTTACATTTAGTTGATGTGTAGACGAGGAATACATAACACTTCGCAAATCATATTATATCTTACCATGAAACATAGAAATGAGATGCGATATCGCGTTTTAAGAATCATAGGAACTCTATTGCTACGATACGTAGACATCTGCAAACGCTATTTCCTTGCAAAGAAGTGTCGCATTTACATTCATTTGAAGTGTAGACGAGGAATACATAACACTTCGCAAATCAAATTATATCTTACCATGAAACATAGAAATGAGATGCGATATCGCGTTTTAAGAATCATAAGAACTCTATTACTACGATACGTTGACATCTGCAAACGCTATTTCCTTGCAAGGAAGTGCGCATTTACATTTAGTTGATGTGTAGACGAGGAATGGATAACACTTCGCAAATCATATTATATCTTACCATGAAACATAGAAATGAGATGCGATATCGCGTTTTAAGAATCATAAGAACTCTATTGCTACGATACGTAGACATCTGCAAACGCTATTTCCTTGCAAGGAAGTGCGCATTTACATTTAGTTGATGTGTAGACGAGGAATACATAACACTTCGCAAATCATATTATATCTTACCATGAAACATAGAAATGAGATGCGATATCGCGTTTTAAGAAGCATTTGAACTCTAATGCTACGATACGTAGACATCTGCAAACGCTATTTCCTTGCAAGGAAGTGTCGCATTTACATTCATTTGAATCGTAGACAAGGAATACATAACACTTCGCAAATCATGTTATATCTTACCATGAAACATAGAAATGAGATGCGATATGGCGTTTTAAGAATCACATGAACTCTATTGCTACGAGACGTAGACATCTGCAATCGCTATTTCCTTGCAAGGAAGTGTCGCATTTACATTCATTTGAAGTGTAGACGAGGAATACATAACACTTCGCAGATCATATTATATCTTACCATGAAACATAGAATTGAGATGCGATATCGCGTTTTAAGAATCATAAGAACTCTATTGCTACGATACGTAGACATTTGCAAACGCTATTTCCTTGCAAAGAAGTGTCGCATTTACATTCATTTGAGGTGTAGACGGAGAATAGATAACACTTCGCAAATCATATTATATCTTACCATGAAACATAGAAATGAGATGCGATATCGCGTTTTAAGAATCATAAGAACTCTATTACTACGATACGTTGACATCTGCAAACGCTATTTCCTTGCAAGGAAGTGCGCATTTACATTCATTTGAAGTGTAGACGACGAATACATGATACTTCGCAAATCATATTATATCTTACCATGAAACATAGAAATGAGATGCGATTTCGCGTTTTAAGAAGCATTAGAACACTATTGCTACGATAGGTAGACATTTGCAAACGCTATTTCCTAGCAAACAAGTCTCGCATTTACATTCATTTGAAGTATAGGCGAGGAATACATAACACTTCGCAAATAATATTACATCTTACCATGAAACATAGAAATGAGATGCGATATCGCGTTTTAATTAGCATTAGAACTCTATTGCTACGATACCTAGACATCTGCAGATGCTATTTCCTAGCAAGGAAGTGTCGCGTTTACATTCATTTGAAGTGTAGACGAGGAATACATGATACTTCGCAAATCATATTATATCTTACCATGAAACATAGAAATGAGATGCGATTTCGAGTTTTAAGAAGCATTAGAACACTATTGCTACGATAGGTAGACATTTGCAAACGCTATTTCCTAGCAAAGAAGTCTCGCATTTACATTCATTTGAAGTATAGGCGAGGAATACATAACACTTCGCAAATAATATTACATCTTACCATGAAACATAGAAATGAGATGCGATATCGCGTTTTAAGAAGCATTAGAACTCTATTGCTACGATACGTAGACTTCTGCAAACGCTATTTCCTAGCAAGGAAGTGTCGCATTTACATTCATTTGAAGTGAAGACGAGGAATACATAACACTTCGCAAATCATATTATATCTTACCATGAAACATAGAAATGAGATGCGACATCGCGTTCTAAGAAGCATTAGAACACTACTGCTACGATAAGTAGACATTTGCAAACGCTATTTCCTTGCAAGGAAGTGTCGCATTTACATTCATTTGAAGTGTAGACGAGGAATACATAACACTCCGCAAATCATATTATATCTTACCATGAAACATAGAAATGAGATGCGATATCGCGTTTTAAGAATCATAAGAACTCTATTGCTACGATACGTAGACATCTGCAAACGCTATTTCCTTGCGAGGAAGTGCGCAATTACATTTAGTTGATGTGTAGACGAGGAATACATAACACTTCGCAAATCATATTATATCTTACCATGAAACATAGAAATGAGATGCGATATCGCGTTTTAAGAAGCATTTGAACTCTATTGCTACGATACGTAGACATCTGCAGACGCTATTTCCTTGCAAGGAAGTGTCGCATTTACATTCATTTGAAGTGTAGACGAGGAATACATAACACTTCGCAAGTCATATTATATCTTACCATGAAACATAGAATTGTGATGCGATATCGCGTTTTAAGAATCATAAGAACTCTATTGCTACGATACGTTGACATCTGCAAACGCTATTTCCTTGCAAGGAAGTGCGCATTTACATTTAGTTGATGTGTAGGCGAGGAATACATAACACTTCGCAAATCATATTATATCTTACCATGAAACATAGAAATGAGATGCGATATCGCGTTTTAAGAATCATAAGAACTCTATTGCTACGATACGTTGACATCTGCAAACGCTATTTCCTTGCAAGGAAGTGCGCATTTACATTTAGTTGATGTGTAGACGAGGAATACATAACACTTCGCAAATCATATTATATCTTACCATGAAACATAGAAATGAGATGCGATATCGCGTTTTAAGAATCATAGGAACTCTATTGCTACGATACGTAGACATCTGCAAACGCTATTTCCTTGCAAAGAAGTGTCGCATTTACATTCATTTGAAGTGTAGACGAGGAATACATAACACTTCGCAAATCAAATTATATCTTACCATGAAACATAGAAATGAGATGCGATATCGCGTTTTAAGAATCATAAGAACTCTATTACTACGATACGTTGACATCTGCAAACGCTATTTCCTTGCAAGGAAGTGCGCATTTACATTTAGTTGATGTGTAGACGAGGCATGGATAACACTTCGCAAATCATATTATATCTTACCATGAAACATAGAAATGAGATGCGATATCGCGTTTTAAGAATCATAAGAACCCTATTGCTACGATACGTAGACATCTGCAAACGCTATTTCCTTGCAAGGAAGTGCGCATTTACATTTAGTTGATGTGTAGACGAGGAATACATAACACTTCGCAAATCATATTATATCTTACCATGAAACATAGAAATGAGATGCGATATCGCGTTTTAAGAAGCATTTGAACTCTATCGCTACGATACGTAGACATCTGCAAACGCTATTTCCTTGCAAGGAAGTGTCGCATTTACATTCATTTGAATCGTAGACAAGGAATACATAACACTTCGCAAATCATGTTATATCTTACCATGAAACATAGAAATGAGATGCAATATCGCGTTTTAAGAATCATATGAACTCTATTGCTACGAGACGTAGACATCTGCAATCGCTATTTCCTTGCAAGGAAGTGCGCATTTACATTTAGTTGATGTGTAGACGAGGAATACATAACACTTCGCAAATCATATTATATCTTACCATGAAACATAGAAATGAGATGCGATATCGCGTTTTAAGAATCATAAGAACTCTATTGCTACGATACGTAGACATCTGCAAACGCTATTTCCTTGCAAGGAAGTGCGCATTTACATTTAGTTGATGTGTAGACGAGGAATACATAACACTTCGCAAATCATATTATATCTTACCATGAAACATATAAATCAGATACGATATCGCGTTTTAAGAAGCATTAGAACACTATTGCTACGATAAGTAGACATTTGCAAACGCTATTTCCTAGCAAAGAAGTCTCGCATTTACATACATTTGAAGTATAGGCGAGGAATACATAACACTTCGCAAATAATATTACATCTTACCATGAAACATAGAAATGAGATGCGATTTCGCGTTTTAAGAAGCATTAGAACACTATTGCTACGATAGGTAGACATTTGCAAACGCTATTTCCTAGCAAAGAAGTCTCGCATTTACATTCATTTGAAGTATAGGCGAGGAATACATAACACTTCGCAAATAATATTACATCTTACCATGAAACATAGAAATGAGATGCGATATCGCGTTTTAAGAAGCATTAGAACTCTATTGCTACGATACGTAGACTTCTGCAAACGCTATTTCCTAGCAAGGAAGTGTCGCATTTACATTCATTTGAAGTGAAGACGAGGAATACATAACACTTCGCAAATCATATTATATCTTACCATGAAACATAGAAATGAGATGCGACATCGCGTTCTAAGAAGCATTAGAACACTACTGCTACGATAAGTAGACATTTGCAAACGCTATTTCCTTGCAAGGAAGTGTCGCATTTACATTCATTTGAAGTGTAGACGAGGAATACATAACACTCCGCAAATCATATTATATCTTACCATGAAACATAGAAATGAGATGCGATATCGCGTTTTAAGAATCATAAGAACTCTATTGCTACGATACGTAGACATCTGCAAACGCTATTTCCTTGCGAGGAAGTGCGCAATTACATTTAGTTGATGTGTAGACGAGGAATACATAACACTTCGCAAATCATATTATATCTTACCATGAAACATAGAAATGAGATGCGATATCGCGTTTTAAGAAGCATTTGAACTCTATTGCTACGATACGTAGACATCTGCAGACGCTATTTCCTTGCAAGGAAGTGTCGCATTTACATTCATTTGAAGTGTAGACGAGAAATACATAACACTTCGCAAGTCATATTATATCTTACCATGAAACATAGAATTGTGATGCGATATCGCGTTTTAAGAATCATAAGAACTCTATTGCTACGATACGTTGACATCTGCAAACGCTATTTCCTTGCAAGGAAGTGCGCATTTACATTTAGTTGATGTGTAGGCGAGGAATACATAACACTTCGCAAATCATATTATATCTTACCATGAAACATAGAAATGAGATGCGATATCGCGTTTTAAGAATCATAGGAACTCTATTGCTACGATACGTTGACATCTGCAAACGCTATTTCCTTGCAAGGAAGTGCGCATTTACATTTAGTTGATGTGTAGACGAGGAATACATAACACTTCGCAAATCATATTATATCTTACCATGAAACATAGAAATGAGATGCGATATCGCGTTTTAAGAATCATAGGAACTCTATTGCTACGATACGTAGACATCTGCAAACGCTATTTCCTTGCAAAGAAGTGTCGCATTTACATTCATTTGAAGTGTAGACGAGGAATACATAACACTTCGCAAATCAAATTATATCTTACCATGAAACATAGAAATGAGATGCGATATCGCGTTTTAAGAATCATAAGAACTCTATTACTACGATACGTTGACATCTGCAAACGCTATTTCCTTGCAAGGAAGTGCGCATTTACATTTAGTTGATGTGTAGACGAGGAATGGATAACACTTCGCAAATCATATTATATCTTACCATGAAACATAGAAATGAGATGCGATATCGCGTTTTAAGAATCATAAGAACCCTATTGCTACGATACGTAGACATCTGCAAACGCTATTTCCTTGCAAGGAAGTGCGCATTTACATTTAGTTGATGTGTAGACGAGGAATACATAACACTTCGCAAATCATATTATATCTTACCATGAAACATAGAAATGAGATGCGATATCGCGTTTTAAGAAGCATTTGAACTCTATTGCTACGATACGTAGACATCTGCAAACGCTATTTCCTTGCAAGGAAGTGTCGCATTTACATTCATTTGAATCGTAGACAAGGAATACATAACACTTCGCAAATCATGTTATATCTTACCATGAAACATAGAAATGAGATGCAATATCGCGTTTTAAGAATCATATGAACTCTATTGCTACGAGACGTAGACATCTGCAATCGCTATTTCCTAGCAAGGAAGTGTCGCATTTACATTCATTTGAAGTGTAGACGAGGAATACATAACACTTCGCAAATCATATTATATCTTACCATGAAACATAGAATTGAGATGCGATATCGCGTTTTAAGAATCATAAGAACTCTGTTGCTACGATACGTTGACATCTGCAAACGCTATTTCCTTGCAAGGAAGTGCGCATTTACATTTAGTTGATGTGTAGACGAGGAATACATAACACTTCGCAAATCATATTATATCTTACCATGAAACATAGAAATGAGATGCGATATCGCGTTTTAAGAATCATAAGAACTCTATTGCTACGATACGTAGACATCTGCAAACGCTATTTCCTTGCAAAGAAGTGTCGCATTTACATTCATTTGAAGTGTAGACGGGGAATACATAACACTTCGCAAATCATATTATATCTTACCATGAAACATAGAAATGAGATGCGATATCGCGTTTTAAGAATCATAAGAACTCTATTACTACGATACGTTGACATCTGCAAACGCTATTTCCTTGCAAGGAAGTGCGCATTTACATTCATTTGAAGTGTTGACGACGAATACATGATACTTCGCAAATCATATTATATCTTACCATGAAACATAGAAATGAGATGCGATATCGCGTTTTAGGAATCATAAGAACTCTATTGCTACGATACCTAGACATCTGCAAACGCTATTTCCTAGCAAGGAAGTGTCGCATTTACATTCATTTGAAGTGTAGACGAGGATTACATAACACTTCGCAAATCATATTATATCTTACCATGAAACATAGAAATGAGATGCGATATCGCGTTTTAAGAATCATAAGAACTCTATTGCTACGATACGTTGACATCTGCAAACGCTATTTCCTTGCAAGGAAGTGCGCATTTACATTTAGTTGATGTGTAGACGAGGAATACATAACACTTCGCAAATCATATTATATCTTACCATGAAACATAGAAATCAGATACGATATCGCGTTTTAAGAAGCATTAGAACACTATTGCTACGATAAGTAGACATTTGCAAACGCTATTTCCTAGCAAAGAAGTCTCGCATTTACATTCATTTGAAGTATAGGCGAGGAATACATAACACTTCGCAAATAATATTACATCTTACCATGAAACATTGAAATGAGATGCGATATCGCGTTTTAAGAAGCATTAGAACTCTATTGCTACGATACGTAGACTTCTGCAATCGCTATTTCCTAGCAAGGAAGTGTCGCATTTACATTCATCTGAATCGTAGACGAGGAATGCATAACACTTCGCAATGAATATTATATCTTATCAGGAAACACAGGTATGAGATGCAATATCTCGTTTTAAGAAGCATTTGAACTCTATTGCTTCGATACGTAGACATCTGCAAACGCTATTTCCTTACAAGGAAGTGTCGCATTTACATTCATTTGAAGTGTAGACGAGGAATACATAACACTTCGCAAATCATATTATATCTTACCATGAAACATAGAAATGAGATGCGATATCGCGTTTTAAGAAGCATTAGAACTCTATTGCTACGATACGTAGACATCTGCAAACGCTATTTCCTTGCAAGGAAGTGTCGCATTTACATTTATTTGAAGTGTAGCCGAGGAATACATGACACTTCGCAAATCATATTATATCTTACCATGAAACATAGAAATGAGATTCGACATCGCGTTTTAAGAAGCATTAGAAAGCTATTGCTACGATACGTAGACATCTGCAAACGCTATTTCCTATCGAGGAAGTATCGCATTCACATTCATTTGAAGTGTAGACAAGGAATACATAACACTTCGCAAATCATGTTATATCTTACCATGAAACATAGAAATGAGATGCGATATCGCGTTTTAAGAATCATATGAACTCTATTGCTACGAGACGTAGACATCTGCAATCGCTATTTCCTTGCAAGGAAGTGTCGCATTTACATTCATTTGAAGTGTAGACGAGGAATACATAACACTTCGCAAATCATATTACATCTTACCATGAAACATAGAAATGAGATGCGATATCGCGTTTTAAGAAGCATTAGAACTCTATTGCTACGATACCTAGACATCTGCAGACGCTATTTCCTAGCAAGGAAGTGTCGCATTTACATTCATTTGAAGTGTAGACGAGGAATACATGATACTTCGCAAATCATATAATATCTTACCATGAAACATAGGAATGAGATGCGATATCGCGTTTTAAGAATCATAAGTACTCTATTGCTACGATACGTAGACATCTGCAAACGCTATTTCCTTGCAAGGAAGTGTCGCATTTACATTCATTTGAATCGTAGACGAGGAATGCATAACACTTCGCAATGAATATTATATCTTATCAGGAAACATAGATATGAGATGCAATATCTCGTTTTAAGAAGCATTTGAACTCTATTGCTTCGATACGTAGACATCTGCAAACGCTATTTCCTTGCAAGGAAGTGTCGCATTTACATTCATTTGAAGTGTAGACGAGGAATACATAACACTTCGCAAATCATATTATATCTTACCATGAAACATAGAAATGAGATGCGATATCGCGTTTTAAGAATCATAGGAACTCTATTGCTAAGATACGTAGATATCTGCAAACGATATTTCCTTGCAAAGAATTGTCGCATTTACATTCATTTGAAGTGTAGAAGAGGAATACATAACACTTCGCAAATCATATTATATCTTACCGTGAAACATAGAAATGAGATGCGATATCGCGTTTTAAGAATCATAAGAACTCTATTACTACGATACGTTGACATCTGCAAACGCTATTTCCTTGCAAGGATGTGCGCATTTACATTTAGTTGATGTGTAGACGAGGAATGGATAACACTTCGCAAATCATATTATATCTTACCATGAAACATAGAAATGAGATGCGATATCGCGTTTTAAGAAGCATTTGAACTCTAATGCTACGATACGTAGACATCTGCAAACGCTATTTCCTTGCAAGGAAGTGTCGCATTTACATTCATTTGAATCGTAGACAAGGAATACATAACACTTCGCAAATCATGTTATATCTTACCATGAAACATAGAAATGAGATGCGATATGGCGTTTTAAGAATCACATGAACTCTATTGCTACGAGACGTAGACATCTGCAATCGCTATTTCCTTGCAAGGAAGTGTCGCATTTACATTCATTTGAAGTGTAGACGAGGAATACATAACACTTCGCAGATCATATTATATCTTACCATGAAACATAGAATTGAGATGCGATATCGCGTTTTAAGAATCATAAGAACTCTATTGCTACGATACGTTGACATCTGCAAACGCTATTTCCTTGCAAGGAAGTGCGCATTTACATTTAGTTGATGTGTAGACGAGGAATACATAACACTTCGCAAATCATATTATATCTTACCATGAAACATAGAAATGAGGTGCGATATCGCGTTTTAAGAATCATAAGAACTCTATTGCTACGATACGTAGACATTTGCAAACGCTATTTCCTTGCAAAGAAGTGTCGCATTTACATTCATTTGAGGTGTAGACGGAGAATAGATAACACTTCGCAAATCATATTATATCTTACCATGAAACATAGAAATGAGATGCGATATCGCGTTTTAAGAATCATAAGAACTCTATTACTACGATACGTTGACATCTGCAAACGCTATTTCCTTGCAAGGAAGTGCGCATTTACATTCATTTGAAGTGTAGACGACGAATACATGATACTTCGCAAATCATATTATATCTTACCATGAAATATAGAAATGAGATGCGATTTCGCGTTTTAAGAAGCATTAGAACACTATTGCTACGATAGGTAGACATTTGCAAACGCTATTTCCTAGCAAACAAGTCTCGCATTTACATTCATTTGAAGTATAGGCGAGGAATACATAACACTTCGCAAATAATATTACATCTTACCATGAAACATAGAAATGAGATGCGATATCGCGTTTTAATTAGCATTAGAACTCTATTGCTACGATACCTAGACATCTGCAGATGCTATTTCCTAGCAAGGAAGTGTCGCGTTTACATTCATTTGAAGTGTAGACGAGGAATACATGATACTTCGCAAATCATATTATATCTTACCATGAAACATAGAAATGAGATGCGATTTCGAGTTTTAAGAAGCATTAGAACACTATTGCTACGATAGGTAGACATTTGCAAACGCTATTTCCTAGCAAAGAAGTCTCGCATTTACATTCATTTGAAGTATAGGCGAGGAATACATAACACTTCGCAAATAATATTACATCTTACCATGAAACATAGAAATGAGATGCGATATCGCGTTTTAAGAAGCATTAGAACTCTATTGCTACGATACGTAGACTTCTGCAAACGCTATTTCCTAGCAAGGAAGTGTCGCATTTACATTCATTTGAAGTGAAGACGAGGAATACATAACACTTCGCAAATCATATTATATCTTACCATGAAACATAGAAATGAGATGCGACATCGCGTTCTAAGAAGCATTAGAACACTACTGCTACGATAAGTAGACATTTGCAAACGCTATTTCCTTGCAAGGAAGTGTCGCATTTACATTCATTTGAAGTGTAGACGAGGAATACATAACACTCCGCAAATCATATTATATCTTACCATGAAACATAGAAATGAGATGCGATATCGCGTTTTAAGAATCATAAGAACTCTATTGCTACGACACGTAGACATCTGCAAACGCTATTTCCTTGCGAGGAAGTGCGCAATTACATTTAGTTGATGTGTAGACGAGGAATACATAACACTTCGCAAATCATATTATATCTTACCATGAAACATAGAAATGAGATGCGATATCGCGTTTTAAGAAGCATTTGAACTCTATTGCTACGATACGTAGACATCTGCAGACGCTATTTCCTTGCAAGGAAGTGTCGCATTTACATTCATCTGAAGTGTAGACGAGGAATACATAACACTTCGCAAGTCATATTATATCTTACCATGAAACATAGAATTGTGATGCGATATCGCGTTTTAAGAATCATAAGAACTCTATTGCTACGATACGTTGACATCTGCAAACGCTATTTCCTTGCAAGGAAGTGCGCATTTACATTTAGTTGATGTGTAGGCGAGGAATACATAACACTTCGCAAATCATATTATATCTTACCATGAAACATAGAAATGAGATGCGATATCGCGTTTTAAGAAGCATTAGAAATATATTGCTACGATACGTAGACATCTGCAAACGCCATTTCCAAGCGAGGAAGTGTCGCATTCACATTCATTTGAAGTGTAGACGAGGAATACACAATACTTCGGAAATCATATTATATCTTACCATGAAACATAGAAATGAGATGCGATATCGCGTTATAAGAATCATAAGAACTCTATTGCTACGATACGTAGACATCTGCAAACGCTATTTCCTTGCAAGGAAGTGTCGCATTTACATTCATTTGAATGGTAGACGAGGAATGCATAACACTTCGCAATGAATATTATTTCTTATCAGGAAACATAGATATGAGATGCAATATCTCGTTTTGAGAAGCATTTGAACTCTATTGCTTCGATACGTAGACATCTGCAAACGCTATTTCCTAGCGAGGAGGTATCGCATTCACATTCATTTGAAGTGTAGACAAGGAATACATGACACTTCGCAAGTCATGTTATATCTTACCATGAAACCTAGAAATGAGATGCGATATCGCGTTTTAAGAATCATATGAACTGTATTGCTACGATACGTAGACATCTATAAACGCTATTTCCTAGCGAGGCAGTATCGCATTCACATTCATTTGAAGTGTAGACGAGGAATACATAACACTTCGCAAATCATGTTATATCTTACCATGAAACATAGAAATGAGATGCGATATCGCGTTTTAAGAATCATAAGAATTCTATTGCAACGATACGTAGACATCTGTAAACGCTATTTCCTCGCAAAGATGTGTCGCATTTACATTCATTTGAAGTGTAGGCGAGGAATACATAACACTTCGCAAATCATATTATATCTTACCATGAAACATAGAAATGAGATGCGATATCGCGTTTTAAGAAGCATCAGAAATCCATTGCTACGCTACGTAGACATCTGCAAACGCTATTTCCTTGCAAGAAAGTGTCGCATTTACATTCATTTGAAGTGTAGACGACGGATACATAACACTTCGCAAATCATATTATACCTTACCATGAAACATAGAAATGAGATGCGATATCGCGTTTTAGGAAGCATTTGAACTCTACTGTTACGATACGTAGACATCTGCAATCGCTATTTCCTTGCAAGGAAGTGTCACATTTACTTTCATTTGATGTGTAGACGAGGAATACATAACACTTCGCAAATCATATTATATCTTACCATGAAACATAGAAATGAGATGCGATATCGCGTTTTAAGAAGCATTTGAACTCTATTGCTACGATACGTAGACATCTGCAAACGCTATTTCCTTGCAAGGAAGTGTCGCATTTACATTCATTTGAATCGTAGACAAGGAATACATAACACTTCGCAAATCATGTTATATCTTACCATGAAACATAGAAATGAGATGCAATATCGCGTTTTAAGAATCATATGAACTCTATTGCTACGAGACGTAGACATCTGCAATCGCTATTTCCTTGCAAGGAAGTGTCGCATTTACATTCATTTGAAGTGTAGACGAGGAATACATAACACTTCGCAAATCATATTATATCTTACCATGAAACATAGAATTGAGATGCGATATCGCGTTTTAAGAATCATAAGAACTCTGTTGCTACGATACGTTGACATCTGCAAACGCTATTTCCTTGCAAGGAAGTGCGCATTTACATTTAGTTGATGTGTAGACGAGGAATACATAACACTTCGCAAATCATATTATATCTTACCATGAAACATAGAAATGAGATGCGATATCGCGTTTTAAGAATCATAAGAACTCTATTGCTACGATACGTAGACATCTGCAAACGCTATTTCCTTGCAAAGAAGTGTCGCATTTACATTCATTTGAATCGTAGACAAGGAATACATAACACTTCGCAAATCATATTATATCTTACCATGAAACATAGAAATGAGATGCGATATCGCGTTTTAAGAATCATAAGAACTCTATTACTACGATACGTTGACATCTGCAAACGCTATTTCCTAGCAAGGAAGTGTCGCATTTACATTCATTTGAAGTGTAGACGAGGATTACATAACACTTCGCAAATCATATTATATCTTACCATGAAACATAGAAATGAGATGCGATATCGCGTTTTAAGAATCATAAGAACTCTATTGCTACGATACGTTGACATCTGCAAACGCTATTTCCTTGCAAGGAAGTGCGCATTTACATTTAGTTGATGTGTAGACGAGGAATACATAACACTTCGCAAATCATATTATATCTTACCATGAAACATAGAAATCAGATACGATATCGCGTTTTAAGAAGCATTAGAACACTATTGCTACGATAAGTAGACATTTGCAAACGCTATTTCCTAGCAAAGAAGTCTCGCATTTACATACATTTGAAGTATAGGCGAGGAATACATAACACTTCGCAAATAATATTACATCTTACCATGAAACATAGAAATGAGATGCGATTTCGCGTTTTAAGAAGCATTAGAACACTATTGCTACGATAGGTAGACATTTGCAAACGCTATTTCCTAGCAAAGAAGTCTCGCATTTACATTCATTTGAAGTATAGGCGAGGAATACATAACACTTCGCAAATAATATTACATCTTACCATGAAACATAGAAATGAGATGCGATATCGCGTATTAAGAAGCATTAGAACTCTATTGCTACGATACGTAGACTTCTGCAAACGCTATTTCCTAGCAAGGAAGTGTCGCATTTACATTCATTTGAAGTGAAGACGAGGAATACATAACACTTCGCAAATCATATTATATCTTACCATGAAACATAGAAATGAGATGCGACATCGCGTTCTAAGAAGCATTAGAACACTACTGCTACGATAAGTAGACATTTGCAAACGCTATTTCCTTGCAAGGAAGTGTCGCATTTACATTCATTTGAAGTGTAGACGAGGAATACATAACACTCCGCAAATCATATTATATCTTACCATGAAACATAGAAATGAGATGCGATATCGCGTTTTAAGAATCATAAGAACTCTATTGCTACGATACGTAGACATCTGCAAACGCTATTTCCTTGCGAGGAAGTGCGCAATTACATTTAGTTGATGTGTAGACGAGGAATACATAACACTTCGCAAATCATATTATATCTTACCATGAAACATAGAAATGAGATGCGATATCGCGTTTTAAGAAGCATTTGAACTCTATTGCTACGATACGTAGACATCTGCAGACGCTATTTCCTTGCAAGGAAGTGTCGCATTTACATTCATTTGAAGTGTAGACGAGGAATACATAACACTTCGCAGGTCATATTATATCTTACCATGAAACATAGAATTGTGATGCGATATCGCGTTTTAAGAATCATAAGAACTCTATTGCTACGATACGTTGACATCTGCAAACGCTATTTCCTTGCAAGGAAGTGCGCATTTACATTTAGTTGATGTGTAGGCGAGGAATACATAACACTTCGCAAATCATATTATATCTTACCATGAAACATAGAAATGAGATGCGATATCGCGTTTTAAGAATCATAAGAACTCTATTGCTACGATACGTTGACATCTGCAAACGCTATTTCCTTGCAAGGAAGTGCGCATTTACATTTAGTTGATGTGTAGACGAGGAATACATAACACTTCGCAAATCATATTATATCTTACCATGAAACATAGAAATGAGATGCGATATCGCGTTTTAAGAATCATAGGAACTCTATTGCTACGATACGTAGACATCTGCAAACGCTATTTCCTTGCAAAGAAGTGTCGCATTTACATTCATTTGAAGTGTAGACGAGGAATACATAACACTTCGCAAATCAAATTATATCTTACCATGAAACATAGAAATGAGATGCGATATCGCGTTTTAAGAATCATAAGAACTCTATTACTACGATACGTTGACATCTGCAAACGCTATTTCCTTGCAAGGAAGTGCGCATTTACATTTAGTTGATGTGTAGACGAGGAATGGATAACACTTCGCAAATCATATTATATCTTACCATGAAACATAGAAATGAGATGCGATATCGCGTTTTAAGAATCATAAGAACCCTATTGCTACGATACGTAGACATCTGCAAACGCTATTTCCTTGCAAGGAAGTGCGCATTTACATTTAGTTGATGTGTAGACGAGGAATACATAACACTTCGCAAATCATATTATATCTTACCATGAAACATAGAAATGAGATGCGATATCGCGTTTTAAGAAGCATTTGAACTCTATTGCTACGATACGTAGACATCTGCAAACGCTATTTCCTTGCAAGGAAGTGTCGCATTTACATTCATTTGAATCGTAGACAAGGAATACATAACACTTCGCAAATCATGTTATATCTTACCATGAAACATAGAAATGAGATGCAATATCGCGTTTTAAGAATCATATGAACTCTATTGCTACGAGACGTAGACATCTGCAATCGCTATTTCCTAGCAAGGAAGTGTCGCATTTACATTCATTTGAAGTGTAGACGAGGAATACATAACACTTCGCAAATCATATTATATCTTACCATGAAACATAGAATTGAGATGCGATATCGCGTTTTAAGAATCATAAGAACTCTGTTGCTACGATACGTTGACATCTGCAAACGCTATTTCCTTGCAAGGAAGTGCGCATTTACATTTAGTTGATGTGTAGACGAGGAATACATAACACTTCGCAAATCATATTATATCTTACCATGAAACATAGAAATGAGATGCGATATCGCGTTTTAAGAATCATAAGAACTCTATTGCTACGATACGTAGACATCTGCAAACGCTATTTCCTTGCAAAGAAGTGTCGCATTTACATTCATTTGAAGTGTAGACGGGGAATACATAACCCTTCGCAAATCATATTATATCTTACCATGAAACATAGAAATGAGATGCGATATCGCGTTTTAAGAATCATAAGAACTCTATTACTACGATACGTTGACATCTGCAAACGCTATTTCCTTGCAAGGAAGTGCGCATTTACATTCATTTGAAGTGTTGACGACGAATACATGATACTTCGCAAATCATATTATATCTTACCATGAAACATAGAAATGAGATGCGATATCGCGTTTTAGGAATCATAAGAACTCTATTGCTACGATACCTAGACATCTGCAAACGCTATTTCCTAGCAAGGAAGTGTCGCATTTACATTCATTTGAAGTGTAGACGAGGATTACATAACACTTCGCAAATCATATTATATCTTACCATGAAACATAGAAATGAGATGCGATATCGCGTTTTAAGAATCATAAGAACTCTATTGCTACGATACGTTGACATCTGCAAACGCTATTTCCTTGCAAGGAAGTGCGCATTTACATTTAGTTGATGTGTAGACGAGGAATACATAACACTTCGCAAATGATATTATATCTTACCATGAAACATAGAAATCAGATACGATATCGCGTTTTAAGAAGCATTAGAACACTATTGCTACGATAAGTAGACATTTGCAAACGCTGTTTCCTAGCAAAGAAGTCTCGCATTTACATACATTTGAAGTATAGGCGAGGAATACATAACACTTCGCAAATAATATTACATCTTACCATGAAACATTGAAATGAGATGCGATATCGCGTGTTAAGAAGCATTAGAACTCTATTGCTACGATACGTAGACTTCTGCAATCGCTATTTCCTAGCAAGGAAGTGTCGCATTTACATTCATTTGAATCGTAGGCGAGGAATGCATAACACTTCGCAATGAATATTATATCTTATCATGAAACATAGATATGAGATGCAATATCTCGTTTTAAGAAGCATTTGAACTCTATTGCTTCGATACGTAGACATCTGCAAACGCTATTTCCTTGCAAGGAATTGTCGCATTTACATTCATTTGAAGTGTAGACGAGGAATACATGATACTTCGCAAATCATATTATATCTTACCATGAAACATAGAAATGAGATGCGATATCGCGTTTTAAGAATCATAAGAACTCTATTGCTAGGATACCTAGACATCTGCAAACGCTATTTCCTAGCAAGGAAGTGTCGCATTTACATTCATTTGAAGTGTAGACGAGGATTACATAACACTTCGCAAATCATATTATATCTTACCATGAAACATAGAAATGAGATGCGATATCGCGTTTTAACAATCATAAGAACTCAATTGCTACGATACGTTGACATCTGCAAACGCTATTTCCTTGCAAGGAAGTGCGCATTTACATTTAGTTGATGTGTAGACGAGGAATACATAACACTTCGCAAATCATATTATATCTTACCATGAAACATAGAAATCAGATACGATATCGCGTTTTAAGAAGCATTAGAACACTATTGCTACGATAAGTAGACATTTGCAAACGCTATTTCCTAGCAAAGAAGTCTCGCATTTACATTCATTTGAAGTATAGGCGAGGAATACATAACACTTCGCAAATAATATTACATCTTACCATGAAACATTGAAATGAGATGCGATATCGCGTTTTAAGAAGCATTAGAACTCTATTGCTACGATACGTAGACTTCTGCAATCGCTATTTCCTAGCAAGGAAGTGTCGCATTTACATTCATTTGAATCGTAGACGAGGAATGCATAACACTTCGCAATGAATATTATATCATATCAGGAAACATAGGTATGAGATGCAATATCTCGTTTTAAGAAGCATTTGAACTCTATTGCTTCGATACGTAGACATCTGCAAACGCTATTTCCTTACAAGGAAGTGTCGCATTTACATTCATTTGAAGTGTAGACGAGGAATACATAACACTTCGCAAATCATATTATATCTTACCATGAAACATAGAAATGAGATGCGATATCGCGTTTTAAGAAGCATTAGAAATCTATTGCTACGATACGTAGACATCTGCAAACGCTATTTCCTTGCAAGGAAGTGTCGCATTTACATTTATTTGAAGTGTAGCCGAGGAATACATGACACTTCGCAAATCATATTATATCTTACCATGAAACATAGAAATGAGATTCGACATCGCGTTTTAAGAAGCATTAGAAAGCTATTGCTACGATACGTAGACATCTGCAAACGCTATTTCCTATCGAGGAAGTATCGCATTCACATTCATTTGAAGTGTAGACAAGGAATACATAACACTTCGCAAATCATGTTATATCTTACCATGAAACATAGAAATGAGATGCGATATCGCGTTTTAAGAATCATATGAACTCTATTGCTACGAGACGTAGACATCTGCAATCGCTATTTCCTTGCAAGGAAGTGTCGCATTTACATTCATTTGAAGTGTAGACGAGGAATACATAACACTTCGCAAATCATATTACATCTTACCATGAAACATAGAAATGAGATGCGATATCGCGTTTTAAGAAGCATTAGAACTCCATTGCTACGATACCTAGACATCTGCAGACGCTATTTCCTAGCAAGGAAGTGTCGCATTTACATTTAGTTGATGTGTAGACGAGGAGTACATAACACTTCGCAAATCATATTATATCTTACCATGAAACAAAGAAATGAGATGCGATATCGCGTTTTAAGAAGCATTAGAACTCTATTGCTACGATACGTAGACATCTGCAAACGCTATTTCCTTGCAAGGAAGTGTCGCATTTACATTCATTTGAAGTGTAGACGAGGAATACGTGACACTTCGCAAATCATATTATATCTTACCATGAAACATAGAAATGAGATTCGACATCGCGTTTTAAGGAGCATTAGAAAGCTATTGCTACGATACGTAGACATCTGCAAACGCTATTTCCTAGCGAGGAAGTATCGCTTTCACATTCATTTGAAGTGTAGACAAGGAATACATAACACTTCGCAAATCATGTTATATCTTACCATGAAACATAGAAATGAGATGCGATATCGCGTTTTAAGAAGCATTAGAAATATATTGCTACGATACGTAGACATCTGCAAACGCCATTTCCAAGCGAGGAAGTGTCGCATTCACATTCATTTGAAGTGTAGACGAGGAATACACAATACTTCGGAAATCATATTATATCTTACCATGAAACATAGAAATGAGATGCGATATCGCGTTATAAGAATCATAAGAACTCTATTGCTACGATACGTAGACATCTGCAAACGCTATTTCCTTGCAAGGAAGTGTCGCATTTACATTCATTTGAATCGTAGACGAGGAATGCATAACACTTCGCAATGAATATTATTTCTTATCAGGAAACATAGATATGAGATGCAATATCTCGTTTTGAGAAGCATTTGAACTCTATTGCTTCGATACGTAGACATCTGCAAACGCTATTTCCTAGCGAGGAGGTATCGCATTCACATTCATTTGAAGTGTAGACAAGGAATACATGACACTTCGCAAGTCATGTTATATCTTACCATGAAACCTAGAAATGAGATGCGATATCGCGTTTTAAGAATCATATGAACTGTATTGCTACGATACGTAGACATCTATAAACGCTATTTCCTAGCGAGGCAGTATCGCATTCACATTCATTTGAAGTGTAGACGAGGAATACATAACACTTCGCAAATCATGTTATATCTTACCATGAAACATAGAAATGAGATGCGATATCGCGTTTTAAGAATCATAAGAATTCTATTGCAACGATACGTAGACATCTGTAAACGCTATTTCCTCGCAAAGATGTGTCGCATTTACATTCATTTGAAGTGTAGGCGAGGAATACATAACACTTCGCAAATCATATTATATCTTACCATGAAACATAGAAATGAGATGCGATATCGCGTTTTAAGAAGCATCAGAAATCCATTGCTACGCTACGTAGACATCTGCAAACGCTATTTCCTTGCAAGAAAGTGTCGCATTTACATTCATTTGAAGTGTAGACGACGGATACATAACACTTCGCAAATCATATTATACCTTACCATGAAACATAGAAATGAGATGCGATATCGCGTTTTAGGAAGCATTTGAACTCTACTGTTACGATACGTAGACATCTGCAATCGCTATTTCCTTGCAAGGAAGTGTCGCATTTACTTTCATTTGATGTGTAGACGAGGAATACATAACACTTCGCAAATCATATTATATCTTACCATGAAACATAGAAATGAGATGCGATATCGCGTTTTAAGAAGCATTAGAACTCTATTGCTACGATACCTAGACATCTGCAGACGCTTATTTCCTAGCAAGGAAGTGTCGCATTTACATTCATTTGAAGTGTAGACGAGGAATACATGATACTTCGCAAATAATATTATATCTTACCATGAAACATGGAAATGAGATGCGATATCGCGTTTTAAGAAGCATTAGAACTCTATTGCTACGATACGTAGACATCTGCAAACGCTATTTCCTAGCGAGGAAGTGTCGCATTCACATTCATTTGAATTGTAGACGACGAATACATGACACTTCGCAAATCATATTATATCTTACCATGAAACGTAGGAATGAGATGCAATATAGCGTTTTAAGAATCATGAGAACTCTATTGCTACGATACGTAGACATCTGCAAACGCTATTTCCTTGCATGGAAGTGTCGCATTTACATTCATTTGAATCGTAGACGAGGAATGCATAACACTTCGCAAATCATGTTATATCTTACCATGAAACCTAGAAATGAGACGCGATATCGCGTTTTAAGAATCATATGAACTCTATTGCTACGATACGTAGACATCTATAAACGCTATTTCCTAGCGAGGCAGTATCGCATTCACATTCATTTGAAGTGTAGACGAGGAATACATAACACTTCGCAAATCATGTTATATCTTACCATGAAACATAGAAATGAGATGCGATATCGCGTTTTAAGAATCATAAGAACTCTATTGCAACGATACGTAGACATCTGTAAACGCTATTTCCTCGCAAAGATGTGTCGCATTTACATTCATTTGAAGTGTAGGCGAGGAATACATAACACTTCGCAAATCATATTATATCTTACCATGAAACATAGAAATGAGATGCGATATCGCGTTTTAAGAAGCATCAGAAATCCATTGCTACGATACGTAGACATCTGCAAACGCTATTTCCTTGCAAGAAAGTGTCGCATTTACATTCATTTGAAGTGTAGACGACGGATACATAACACTTCGCAAATCATATTATACCTTACCATGAAACATAGAAATGAGATGCGATATCGCGTTTTAGGAAGCATTTGAACTCTACTGCTACGATACGTAGACATCTGCAATCGCTATTTCCGCGCAAGGAAGTGTCGCATTTACTTTCATTTGAAGTGTAGACGAGGAATACATAACACTTTGCAAATCATATTATATCTTACCGTGAAACATAGAAATGAGATGCGATATCGCGTTTTAAGAATCATAAGAACTCTATTGCTACGATACGTTGACATCTGCAAACGCTATTTCCTTGCAAGGAAGTGCGCATTTACATTTAGTTGATGTGTAGACGAGGAGTACATAACACTTCGCAAATCATATTATATCTTACCATGAAACAAAGAAATGAGATGCGATATCGCGTTTTAAGAAGCATTAGAACTCTATTGCTACGATACGTAGACATCTGCAAACGCTATTTCCTTGCAAGGAAGTGTCGCATTTACATTCATTTGAAGTGTAGACGAGGAATACGTGACACTTCGCAAATCATATTATATCTTACCATGAAACATAGAAATGAGATTCGACATCGCGTTTTTAGAAGCATTAGAAAGCTATTGCTACGATACGTAGACATCTGCAAACGCTATTTCCTAGCGAGGAAGTATCGCATTCACATTCATTTGAAGTGTAGACAAGGAATACATATCACTTCGCAAATCATGTTATATCTTACCATGAAACATAGAAATGAGATGCGATATCGCGTCTTAAGAAGCATTAGAAATATATTGCTACGATACGTAGACATCTGCAAACGCCATTTCCAAGCGAGGAAGTGTCGCATTCACATTCATTTGAAGTGTAGACGAGGAATGCACAATACTTCGCAAATCATATTATATCTTACCATGAAACATAGAAATGAGATGCGATATCGCGTTTTAAGAATCATAAGAACTCTATTGCAACGATACGTAGACATCTGTAAACGCTATTTCCTCGCAAAGATGTGTCGCATTTACATTCATTCGAAGTGTAGACGAGGAATACATAACACTTCGCAAATCATATTATATCTTACCATGAAACATAGAAATGAGATGCGATATCGCGTTTTAAGAATCATAAGAGCTCTATTGCTACGATACGCAGACATCTGCAAACGCTATTTCCTTGCAAGGAAATGTCGCATTTACATTCATTTGAAGTGTAGACGAGGGATACATGACACTTCGCAAATCATATTATATCTTACCATGAAACATGGATAAGAGATGCAATATCTCTTTTTTTAGAAGCATTTGATCTCTATTGCTTCGATACGTAGACATCTGCAAACGCTATTTCCTAGCAAGGAAGTGTCGCATTTACATTCATTTGAAGTGTAGGCGAGGAATACATAACACTTCGCAATGAATATTACATCTTATCATGAAACATAGAAATGAGATGCGATATCTTGTTTTAAGAAGCATTTGAACTCTATTGCTTCGATACGTAGACATCTGCAAACGCTATTTCCTAGCAACGAAGTGTCGCATTTACATTCATTTGAAGTGTAGACGAGGACTACATAACACTTCGCAAATCATATTATATCTTACCATGAAACATAGAAATGAGATGCGATATCGCGTTTTAAGAATCATAAGAACTCTATTGCTACGATACGTAGACATCTGCAAACGCTATTGCCTTGCAAGGAAGTGTCGCATTTACATTCAGTTGAATCGTAGACGAGGAATGCATAACACTTCGCAACGAATATTATATCTTATCATGAAACATAGAAATGAGATGCGATATCGCTTTTTAAGAATCATAAGAGCTCTATTGCTACGATACGCAGACATCTGCAAACGCTATTTCCTTGCAAGGAAATGTCGCATTTACATTCATTTGAAGTGTAGACGAGGAATGCATAACACTTCGCAATGAATATTATATCTTACCATGAAACATAGAAATGAGATGCGATATCGCGTTTTAAGGAGCATTAGAACTCTATTGCTACGATACCTAGACATCTGCAGACGCTATTTCCTAGAAAGGAAGTGTCGCAGTTACATTCATTTGAAGTGTAGACGAGGAATACATATCACTTCGCAAATCATTTTACATCTTACCATGAAACATAGAAATGAGATGCGATATCGCGTTTTAAGAAGCATTAGAACTCTATTGCTACGATACCTAGACATCTGCAGACGCTACTTCCTAGCAAGGAAGTGTCGCAGTTACATTCATTTGAATCGTACCATGAAACATAGAAATGAGATGCAATATCGCGATTTAAGTATCATAAGAACTCTATTGCTACGATACGCAGCCATCTGCAAACGCTATTTCCTTGCAAGAAAGTGTCGCATTTACATTCATTTGAAGTGTAGACGACGGATACATAACACTTCGCAAATCATATTATACCTTACCATGAAACATAGAAATGAGATGCGATATCGCGTTTTAGGAAGCATTTGAACTCTACTGCTATGATACGTAGACATCTGCAATCGCTATTTCCTTGCAAGGAAGTGTCGCATTTACATTCATTTGATGTGTAGACGAGGAATACATAACACTTCGCAAATCATATTATATCTTACCATGAAACATAGAAATGAGATGCGATATCGCGTTTTAAGAAGCATTAGAACTCTATTGCTACGATACCTAGACATCTGCAGACGCTTATTTCCTAGCAAGGAAGTGTCGCATTTACATTCATTTGAAGTGTAGACGAGGAATACATGATACTTCGCAAATCATATTATATCTTACCATGAAACATGGAAATGAGATGCGATATCGCGTTTTAAGAAGCATTAGAACTCTATTGCTACGATACGTAGACATCTGCAAACGCTATTTCCTAGCGAGGAAGTGTCGCATTCACATTCATTTGAATTGTAGACGACGAATACATGACACTTCGCAAATCATATTATATCTTACCATGAAACATAGAAATGAGATGCGATATCGCGTTTTAAGAAGCATTTGAACTCTATTGCTTCGATACGTAGACATCTGCAAACGCTATTTCCTTGCAAGGAAGTGTCGCATTTACATTCATTTGAATGGTAGACGAGGAATGCATAACACTTCGCAATGAATATTATATCTTATCAGGAAACATAGATATGAGATGCAATATCTCGTTTTGAGAAGCATTTGAACTCTATTGCTTCGATACGTAGACATCTGCAAACGCTATTTCCTAGCGAGGAGGTATCGCATTCACATTCATTTGAAGTGTAGACAAGGAATACATGACACTTCGCAAGTCATGTTATATCTTACCATGAAACCTAGAAATGAGATGCGATATCGCGTTTTAAGAATCATAAGAACTCTATTGCTACGATACGTAGACATCTGCAAATGCTATTTCCTAGCGAGGATGTGTCGCATTTACATTCATTTGAAGTGTAGACGAGGAATACATAACACTTCGCAAATCATGTTATATCTTACCATGAAACCTAGAAATGAGATGCGATATCGCGTTTTAAGAATCATATGAACTCTATTGCTACGATACGTAGACATCTATAAACGCTATTTCCTAGCGAGGCAGTATCGCATTCACATTCATTTGAAGTGTAGACGAGGAATACATAACACTTCGCAAATCATGTTATATCTTACCATGAAACATAGAAATGAGATGCGATATCGCGTTTTATGAATCATAAGAACTCTATTGCAACGATACGTAGACATCTGTAAACGCTATTTCCTCGCAAAGATGTGTCGCATTTACATTCATTTGAAGTGTAGACGAGGAATACATAACACTTCGCAAATCATATTATATCTTACCATGAAACATAGAAATGAGATGCGATATCGCGTTTTAAGAATCATAGGAACTCTATTGCTAAGATACGTAGATATCTGCAAACGATATTTCCTTGCAAAGAAGTGTCGCATTTACATTCATTTGAAGTGTAGACGAGGAATACATAACACTTCGCAAATCATATTATATCTTACCGTGAAACATAGAAATGAGATGCGATATCGCGTTTTAAGAATCATAAGAACTCTATTGCTACGATACGTTGACATCTGCAAACGCTATTTCCTTGCAAGGAAGTGCGCATTTACATTTAGTTGATGTGTAGACGAGGAGTACATAACACTTCGCAAATCATATTATATCTTACCATGAAACAAAGAAATGAGATGCGATATCGCGTTTTAAGAAGCATTAGAACTCTATTGCTACGATACGTAGACATCTGCAAACGCTATTTCCTTGCAAGGAAGTGTCGCATTTACATTCATTTGAAGTGTAGACGAGGAATACGTGACACTTCGCAAATCATATTATATCTTACCATGAAACATAGAAATGAGATTCGACATCGCGTTTTAAGAAGCATTAGAAAGCTATTGCTACGATACGTAGACATCTGCAAACGCTATTTCCTAGCGAGGAAGTATCGCATTCACATTCATTTGAAGTGTAGACAAGGAATACATAACACTTCGCAAATCATGTTATATCTTACCATGAAACATAGAAATGAGATGCGATATCGCGTTTTAAGAAGCATTAGAAATATATTGCTACGATACGTAGACATCTGCAAACGCCATTTCCAAGCGAGGAAGTGTCGCATTCACATTCATTTGAAGTGTAGACGAGGAATACACAATACTTCGCAAATCATATTATATCTTACCATGAAACATAGAAATGAGATGCGATATCGCGTTTTAAGAATCATAAGAAATCTATTGCTACGATACGTAGACATCTGCAAACGCTATTTCCTTGCAAGGAAGTGTCGCATTTACATTCATTTGAATGGTAGACGAGGAATGCATAACACTTCGCAATGAATATTATATCTTATCAGGAAACATAGATATGAGATGCAATATCTCGTTTTGAGAAGCATTTGAACTCTATTGCTTCGATACGTAGACATCTGCAAACGCTATTTCCTAGCGAGGAGGTATCGCATTCACATTCATTTGAAGTGTAGACAAGGAATACATGACACTTCGCATGTCATGTTATATCTTACCATGAAACCTAGAAATGAGATGCGATATCGCGTTTTAAGAATCATATGAACTCTATTGCTACGATACGTAGACATCTATAAACGCTATTTCCTAGCGAGGCAGTATCGCATTCACATTCATTTGAAGTGTAGACGAGGAATACATAACACTTCGCAAATCATGTTATATCTTACCATGAAACATAGAAATGAGATGCGATATCGCGTTTTAAGAATCATAAGAACTCTATTGCAACGATACGTAGACATCTGTAAACGCTATTTCCTCGCAAAGATGTGTCGCATTTACATTCATTTGAAGTGTAGGCGAGGAATACATAACACTTCGCAAATCATATTATATCTTACCATGAAACATAGAAATGAGATGCGATATCGCGTTTTAAGAAGCATCAGAAATCCATTGCTACGATACGTAGACATCTGCAAACGCTATTTCCTTGCAAGAAAGTGTCGCATTTACATTCATTTGAAGTGTAGACGACGGATACATAACACTTCGCAAATCATATTATACCTTACCATGAAACATAGAAATGAGATGCGATATCGCGTTTTAGGAAGCATTTGAACTCTACTGCTATGATACGTAGACATCTGCAATCGCTATTTCCTTGCAAGGAAGTGTCGCATTTACTTTCATTTGATGTGTAGACGAGGAATACATAACACTTCGCAAATCATATTATATCTTACCATGAAACATAGAAATGAGATGCGATATCGCGTTTTAAGAAGCATTAGAACTCTATTGCTACGATACCTAGACATCTGCAGACGCTTATTTCCTAACAAGGAAGTGTCGCATTTACATTCATTTGAAGTGTAGACGAGGAATACATGATACTTCGCAAATCATATTATATCTTACCATGAAACATGGAAATGAGATGCGATATCGCGTTTTAAGAAGCATTAGAACTCTATTGCTACGATACGTAGACATCTGCAAACGCTATTTCCTAGCGAGGAAGTGTCGCATTCACATTCATTTGAATTGTAGACGACGAATACATGACACTTCGCAAATCATATTATATCTTACCATGAAACGTAGAAATGAGATGCAATATAGCGTTTTAAGAATCATGAGAACACTATTGCTACGATACGTAGACATCTGCAAACGCTATTTCCTTGCATGGAAGTGTCGCATTTACATTCATTTGAATCGTAGACGAGGAATGCATACACTTCGCAATGAACATTATATCTTATCATGAAACATAGATATGAGATGCAATATCTCGTTTTAAGAAGCATTAGAAAGCTATTGCTACGATACGTAGACATCTGCAAACGCTATTTCCTAGCGAGGCAGTATCGCATTCACATTCATTTGAAGTGTAGACGAGGAATACATAACACTTCGCAAATCATGTTATATCTTACCATGAAACATAGAAATGAGATGCGATATCGCGTTTTAAGAATCATAAGAACTCTATTGCAACGATACGTAGACATCTGTAAACGCTATTTCCTCTCAAAGATGTGTCGCATTTACATTCATTTGAAGTGTAGGCGAGGAATACATGACACTTCGCGAATCATATTATATCTTACCATGAAACATAGAAATGAGATGCGATATCGCGTTTTAAGAAGCATCAGAAATCCATTGCTACGATACGTAGACATCTGCAAACGCTATTTCCTTGCAAGAAAGTGTCGCATTTACATTCATTTGAAGTGTAGACGACGGATACATAACACTTCGCAAATCATATTATACCTTACCATGAAACATAGAAATGAGATGCGATATCGCGTTTTAGGAAGCATTTGAACTCTACTGCTACGATACGTAGACATCTGCAAACGCTATTTCCTTGCAGGAAAGTGTCGCATTTACTTTCATTTGAAGTGTAGACGAGGAATACATAACACTTTCCAAATCATATTATATCTTACCATGAAACATAGAAATGATATGCGATATCGCGTTTTAAGAAGCATTTGAACTCTATTGCTTCGATACGTAGACATCTGCAAACGATATTTCCTAGCGAGGAAGTGTCGCATTTACATTCATTTGAAGTGTAGACGAGGAATACATGATACTTCGCAAATCATGTTATATCTTACCAGGAAACCTAGAAATGAGATGCGATATCGCGTTTTAAGAATCATATGAACTCTATTGCTACGATACGTAGACATCTATAAACGCTATTTCCTAGCGAGGCAGTATCGCATTCACATTCATTTGAAGTGTAGACGAGGAATACATGATACTTCGCAAATCATATTATATCTTACCATGAAACATGGAAATGAGATGCGATATCGCGTTTTAAGAAGCATTAGAACTCTATTGCTACGATACGTAGATATCTGCAAACGCTATTTCCTAGCGAGGAAGTGTCGTATTCACATTCATTTGAAGTGTAGACGAGAAATACATGATACTTCGCAAATCATATTATATCTTACCATGAAACGTAGAAATGAGATGCGATATCGCGTTTTAAGAATCATAAGAACTCTATTGCTACGATACGTTGACAACTGCAAACGCTATTTCCTAGCGAGGAAGTATCGCATTCACATTCATTTGAAGTGTAGACAAGGAATACATAGCACTTCGCAAATCATGTTATATCTTACCATGAAACATAGAAATGAGATGCGATATCGCGTTTTAAGAATCATATGAACTCTATTGCTACGAGACGTAGACATCTGCAATCGCTATTTCCTTGCAAGGAAGTGTCGCATTTACATTCATTTGAAGTGTAGACGAGGAATGCATAACACTTCGCAATGAATATTACATCTTATCAGGAAACATATATATGAGATGCAATATCTCGTTTTAAGAAGCATTTGAACTCTATTGCTACGATACGTAGACTTCTGCAATCGCTATTTCCTAGCAAGGAAGTGTCGCAGTTACATTCATTTGAAGTGTAGACGAGGAATACATGATCCTTCGCAAATCATATTATATCTTACCATGAAACATGGAAATGAGATGCGATATCGCGTTTTAAGAAGCATTAGAACTCTATTGCTACGATACGTAGACATCTGCAAACGCTATTTCCTAGCGAGGAAGTGTCGTAATCACATTCATTTGAATTGTAGACGACGAATACATGACACTTCGCAAATCATATTATATCTTACCATGAAACGTTGAAATGAGATGCAATATAGCGTTTTAAGAATCAAAAGAACTCTATTGCTACGATACGTAGACATCTGCAAACGCTATTTCCTTGCAAGGAAGAGTCGCATTTACATTCATTTGAATCGTAGACGAGGAATGCATAACACTTCGCAATGAATATTATATCTTATCAGGAAACATATATATGTGAAGCAATATCTCGTTTTAAGAAGCATTTGAACTCTATTGCTTCGATACGTAGACATCTGCAAACGCTATTTCCTAGCAAGGAAGTGTCGCATTTACATTCATTTGAAGTGTAGGCGAGGAATACATAACACTTCGCAATGAATATTACATCCTATCATGAAACATAGAAATGAGATGCGATTTCGCGTTTTAAGAAGCATTAGAACTCTATTGCTACGATACCTAGACATCTGCAGACGCTATTTCCTAGCAAGGAAGTGTCGCATTTACATTCATTTGAAGTGTAGACGAGAAATACATGATACTTCGCAAATCATATTATATCTTACCATGAAACGTAGAAATGAGATGCGATATCGCGTTTTAAGAATCATAAGAACTCTATTGCTACGATACGTTGACATCTGCAAACGCTATTTCCTTGCAAGGAAGTGCGCATTTACATTTAGTTGATGTGTAGACGAGGAGTACATAACACTTCGCAAATCATATTATATCTTACCATGAAACATAGAAATGAGATGCGATATCGCGTTTTAAGAAGCATTAGAACTCTATTGCTACGATACGTAGACATCTGCAAACGCTATTTCCTTGCAAGGAAGTGTCGCATTTACATTCATTTGAAGTGTAGACGAGGAATACATGACACTTCGCAAAACATATTATATCTTACCACGAAACATAGAAATGAGATTCGACATCGCGTTTTAAGAAGCATTAGAAAGCTATTGCTACGATACGTAGACATCTGCAAACGCTATTTCCTAGCGAGGAAGTATCGCATTCACATTCATTTGAAGTGTAGACGAGGAATACATGACACTTCGCGAATCATATTATATCTTACCATGAAACATAGAAATGAGATTCGACATCGCGTTTTAAAAGCATTAGAAAGCTATTGCTACAATACGTAGACAACTGCAAACGCTATTTCCTAGCGAGGAAGTATCGCATTCACATTCATTTGAAGTGTAGACAAGGAATACATAGCACTTCGCAAATCATGTTATATCTTACCATGAAACATAGAAATGAGATGCGATATCGCGTTTTAAGAATCATATGAACTCTATTGCTACGAGACGTAGACATCTGCAATCGCTATTTCCTTGCAAGGAAGTGTCGCATTTACATTCATTTGAAGTGTAGACGAGGAATGCATAACACTTCGCAATGAATATTACATCTTATCAGGAAACATATATATGAGATGCAATATCTCGTTTTAAGAAGCATTTGAACTCTATTGCTACGATACGTAGACTTCTGCAATCGCTATTTCCTAGCAAGGAAGTGTCGCAGTTACATTCATTTGAAGTGTAGACGAGGAATACATGATCCTTCGCAAATCATATTATATCTTACCATGAAACATGGAAATGAGATGCGATATCGCGTTTTAAGAAGCATTAGAACTCTATTGCTACGATACGTAGACATCTGCAAACGCTATTTCCTAGCGAGGAAGTGTCGTATTCACATTCATTTGAATTGTAGACGACGAATACATGACACTTCGCAAATCATATTATATCTTACCATGAAACGTAGAAATGAGATGCAATATAGCGTTTTAAGAATCAAAAGAACTCTATTGCTACGATACGTAGACATCTGCAAACGCTATTTCCTTGCAAGGAAGAGTCGCATTTACATTCATTTGAATCGTAGACGAGGAATGCATAACACTTCGCAATGAATATTATATCTTATCAGGAAACATATATATGTGAAGCAATATCTCGTTTTAAGAAGCATTTGAACTCTATTGCTTCGATACGTAGACATCTGCAAACGCTATTTCCTAGCAAGGAAGTGTCGCATTTACATTCATTTGAAGTGTAGGCGAGGAATACATAACACTTCGCAATGAATATTACATCCTATCATGAAACATAGAATTGAGATGCGATGTCTTGTTTTAGGAAGCATTTGAACTCTATTGCTTCGATACGTGGACATCTGCAAACGCTATTTCCTTGCAAGGAAGGGTCGCATTTACATTCATTTGAAGTGTAGACGAGGAATACACAATACTTCGCAAATCAAGTTATATCTTACCATGAAACATAGAAATGAGATGCGATATCGCGTTTTAAGAAGCATTAGAACTCTATTGCTACGAAACGTAGACATCTGCAAACGCTATTTCCTTGCAAGGAAGTATCGCATTTACATTCATTTGAATCGTAGACGAGGAATGCATAACACTTCGCAATGAATATTATATCTTATCGGGAAACATAGATATGAGATGCAATATCTCGATTTAAGAAGCATTTGAACTCTATTGCTTCGATACGTAGACATCTGCAAACGCTATTTCCTAGCAAGGAAGTGTCGCATTTACATTCATTTGAAGTGTAGGCGAGGAATACATGACACTTCGCAAATCATGTTATATCTCACCATGAAACATAGAAATGAGATGCGATATCGCGTTTTAAGAAGCATTAGAACTCTATTGCTACGACACCTAGACATCTGCAGACGCTATTTCCTAGCGAGGAAGTATCGCATTCACATTCATTTGAAGTGTAGACGAGGAATACACAATACTTCGCAAATCATGTTATATCTTACCATGAAACATAGAAATGAGATGCGATATCGCGTTTTAAGAAGCATTAGAACTCTATTGCTACGATACCTAGACATCTGCAGACGCTATTTCCTAGCGAGGAAGTATCGCATTCACACTCATTTGAAGTGTAGACAAGGAATACATAACACTTCGCAAATCATGTTATATCTTACCATGAAACATAGAATTGAGATGCGATATCGCGTTTTAAGAACATATGAACTCTATTGCTACGAGACGTAGACATCTGCAATCGCTATTTCCTTGCAAGGAAGTGTAGCATTTACTTTCATTTGAAGTGTAGACGAGGAATACATAACACTCCGCAAATCATATTATATCTTACCATGAAACATAGAAATGAGATGCGATATCGCGTTTTAAGAATCATAAGAACTCTATTGCAACGATACGTAGACATCTGTAAACGCTATTTCCTCGCAAAGATGCGTCGCATTTACATTCATTTGAAGTGTAGTCGAGGAATACATAACACTTCGCAAATCATATTATATCTTACCATGAAACATAGAAGTGAGATGCGATATCGCGTTTTAAGAAGCATTAAAACTCTATTGCTACGATACCTAGACATCTGCAGACGCTATTTCCTAGCAAGGAAGTGTCACATTTACATTCATTTGAAGTGTAGACGAGGAATACATGATACTTCGCAAATCAAATTATATCTTACCATGAAACATAGAAATGAGATGCGATATCGCGTTTTAAGAAGCATTTGAACTCTATTGCTTCGATACGTAGACATCTGCAAACGCTATTTCCTAGCGAGGAAGTGTCGCATTTACATTCATTTGAAGTGTAGACGAGGAATACATGATACTTCGCAAATCATATTATATCTTACCATGAAACATAGAAGTGAGGTGCGATATCGCGTTTTAAGAAGCATTAGAACTCTATTGCTACGATACCTAGTCATCTGCAGACGCTTATTTCCTAGCAAGGAAGTGTCGCATTTACATTCATTTGAAGTGTAGACGAGGAACACATAATACTTCGCAAATCATATTATATCTTACCATGAAACAAAGATATGAGATGCAATATCTCGTTTTAAGAAGCATTAGAAAGCTATTGCTACGATACGTAGACATCTGCAAACGCTATTTCCTAGCGAGGCAGTATCGCATTCACATTCATTTGAAGAGTAGACGAGGAATACATAACACTTCGCAAATCATGTTATATCTTACCATGAAACATAGAAATGAGATGCGATATCGCGTTCTAAGAATCATATGAACCCTATTGCTACGATACGTAGACATCTGCAATCGCTATTTCCTTGCAAGGAAGTGTCGCATTTACATTCATTTGAAGTGTAGACGAGGAATACATAACACTCCGCAAATCATATTATATCTTACCATGAAACATAGAAGTGAGATACGATATCGCGTTTTAAGAAGCATTAGAACTCTATTGCTACGATACCTAGACATCTGCAGACGCTATTTCCTAGCAAGGAAGTGTCGCATTTACATTCATTTGAAGTGTAGACGAGGAATACATGATACTTCGCAAATCATATTATATCTTACCATGAAACGTAGAAATGAGTTGCGATATCGCGTTTTAAGAAGCATTTGAACTCTATTGCTACGATACGTAGATATCTGCAAACGCTATTTCCTAGCGAGGAAGAGTCGCATTCACATTCAATTGAATTGTAGACGACGAATACATGACACTTCGCTAATCATATTATATCTTACCATGAAACGTAGAAATGAGATGCAATATAGCGTTTTAAGAATCATAAGAACTCTATTGCTACGATACGTAGACATCTGCAAACGCTATTTCCTTCATGGAAGTGTCGCATTTACATTCATTTGAATCGTAGACGAGGAATGCATAACACTTCGCAATGAATATTATATCTTATCAGGAAACATAGATATGCGATTGAATATCTCGTTTTAAGAAGCATTTGAACTGTATTGCTTCGATACGTAGACATCTGCAAACGCTAATTCCTAGCAAGGAAGTGTCGCATTTACATCCATTTGAATCGTAGACGAGGAATGCATAACACTTCGCAATGAATATTATATCTTATCATGAAAGATAGATATGAGATGCAATATCTCGTTTTAGGAAGCATTTGAACTCTATTGCTTCGATACGTAGACATCTGCAAACGCTATTTCCTTGCAAGGAAGAGTCGCATTTACATCCATTTGAATCGTAGACGAGGAATGCATAACACTTCGCAATGAATATTATATCTTATCATGAAACATAGATATGAGATGCAATATCTCGTTTTAGGAAGCCTTTGAACTCTATTGCTTCGATACGTAGACATCTGCTAACGCTATTTCCTTGCAAGGAAGAGTCGCATTTACATTCATTTGGAGTGTAGACGAGGAATACATGATACTTCGCAAATCACATTATATCTTACCATGAAACATAGAGATGAGATGCGATATCGCGTTTTAAGAAGCATTTGAACTCTATTGCTTCGATACGTAGACATCTGCAAACGCTATTTCCTTGCAAGGAAGTGTCGCATTTACATTCATTTGTAGTGTAGACGAGTAATACATGACACGTCGCAAATCATATTATATCTTACCATGAAACATAGAAATGAGATTCGATATCGCGTTTTGAGTTGCATTAGAAAGCTGTTGCTACGATACGTAGACATCTGCAAACGCTATTTCCTAGCGAGGAAGTATCACATTCACATTCATTTGAAGTGTAGACGAGTAATACATAACACTTCGCAAATCATGTTATATCTCACCATGAAACATAGAAATGAGATGCGATATCGCGTTTTAAGAATCAAAAGAACTCTATTGCTACGATACGTAGACACCTGCAAACGCTATTTCCTTGCAAGGAAGAGTCGCATTTACATTCATTTGAATCGTAGACGAGGAATGCATAACACTTCGCAATGAACATTATATCTTATCAGGAAACATATATATGTGAAGCAATATCTCGTTTTAAGAAGCATTTGAACTCTATTGCTTCGATACGTAGACATCTGCTAACGCTATTTCCTGGCAAGGAAGTGTCGCATTTACATTCATTTGAAGTGTAGGCGAGGAATACATAACACTTCGCAATGAATATTACATCCTATCATGAAACATAGAATTGAGATGCGATGTCTTGATTTAGGAAGCATTTGAGCTCTATTGCTTCGATACGTGGACATCTGCAAACGCTATTTCCTTGCAAGGAAGAGTCGCATTTACATTCATTTGAAGTGTAGACGAGGAATACACAATACTTCGCAAATCATGTTATATCTTACCATGAAACATAGAAATGAGATGCGATATCGCGTTTTAAGAAGCATTAGAACTCTATTGCTGCCAAACGTAGACATCTGCAAACGCTATTTCCTTGCAAGGAAGAGTCGCATTTACATTCATTTGGAGTGTAGACGAGGAATACATGATACTTCGCAAATCATATTATATCTTACCATGAAACATAGAGATGAGATGCGATATCGCGTTTTAAGAAGCATTTGAACTCTATTGCTTCGATACGTAGACATCTGCAAACGCTATTTCCTTGCAAGGAAGTGTCGCATTTACATTCATTTGTAGTGTAGACGAGTAATACATGACACGTCGCAAATCATATTATATCTTACCATGAAACATAGAAATGAGATTCGATATCGCGTTTTGAGTTGCATTAGAAAGCTGTTGCTACGATACGTAGACATCTGCAAACGCTATTTCCTAGCGAGGAAGTATCACATTCACATTCATTCGAAGTGTAGACGAGTAATACATAACACTTCGCAAATCATGTTATATCTCACCATGAAACATAGAAATGAGATGCGATATCGCGTTTTAAGAATCAAAAGAACTCTATTGCTACGATACGTAGACATCTGCAAACGCTATTTCCTTGCAAGGAAGAGTCGCATTTACATTCATTTGAATCGTAGACGAGGAATGCATAACACTTCGCAATGAACATTATATCTTATCAGGAAACATATATATGTGAAGCAATATCTCGTTTTAAGAAGCATTTGAACTCTATTGCTTCGATACGTAGACATCTGCAAACGCTATTTCCTAGCAAGGAAGTGTCGCATTTACATTCATTTGAAGTGTAGGCGAGGAATACATAACACTTCGCAATGAATATTACATCCTATCATGAAACATAGAATTGAGATGCGATGTCTTGTTTTAGGAAGCATTTGAGCTCTATTGCTTCGATACGTGGACATCTGCAAACGCTATTTCCTTGCAAGGAAGAGTCGCATTTACATTCATTTGAAGTGTAGACGAGGAATACACAATACTTCGCAAATCATGTTATATCTTACCATGAAACATAGAAATGAGATGCGATATCGCGTTTTAAGAAGCATTAGAACTCTATTGCTGCGAAACGTAGACATCTGCAAACGCTATTTCCTTGCAAGGAAGAGTCGCATTTACATTCATTTGGAGTGTAGACGAGGAATACATGATACTTCGCAAATCATATTATATCTTACCATGAAACATAGAAATGAGATTCGATATCGCGTTTTGAGTTGCATTAGAAAGCTGTTGCTACGATACGTAGACATCTGCAAACGCTATTTCCTAGCGAGGAAGTATCACATTCACATTCATTTGAAGTGTAGACGAGTAATACATAACACTTCGCAAATCATGTTATATCTCACCATGAAACATAGAAATGAGATGCGATATCGCGTTTTAAGAATCAAAAGAACTCTATTGCTACGATACGTAGACATCTGCAAACGCTATTTCCTTGCAAGAAAGAGTCGCATTTACATTCATTTGAATCGTAGACGAGGAATGCATAACACTTCGCAATGAACATTATATCTTATCAGGAAACATATATATGTGAAGCAATATCTCGTTTTAAGAAGCATTTGAACTCTATTGCTTCGATACGTAGACATCTGCAAACGCTATTTCCTAGCAAGGAAGTGTCGCATTTACATTCATTTGAAGTGTAGGCGAGGAATACATGACACTTCGCAAATCATGTTATATCTCACCATGAAACATAGAAATGAGATGCGATATCGCGTTTTAAGAAGCATTAGAACTCTATTGCTACGACACCTAGACATCTGCAGACGCTATTTCCTAGCGAGGAAGTATCGCATTCACATTCATTTGAAGTGTAGACAAGGAATACATAACACTTCGCAAATCATGTTATATCTTACCATGAAACATAGAATTGAGATGCGATATCGCGTTTTAAGTACATATGAACTCTATTGCTACGAGACGGAAACATCTGCAATCGCCATTTCCTTGCAAGGAAGTGTCGCATTTACATTCATTTGAAGTGTAGACGAGGAATACATCACACTTCGCAAATCATATTATATCTTACCATGAAACATAGAAATGAGATTCGATATGGCGTTTTAAGTAGCATTAGAAAGCTATTGCTACGATACGTAGACATCTGCAAACGCTATTTCCTAGCGAGGAAGTATCGCATTCACATTCATTTGAAGTGTAGACGAGGAATACACAATACTTCGCAAATCATGTTATATCTTACCATGAAACATAGAAATGAGATGCGATATCGCGTTTTAAGGAGCATTAGAACTCTATTGCTACGATACGTAGACATCTGCAAACGCTATTTCCTTGCAAGGAAGTGCGCATTTACATTTAGTTGATGTGTAGACGAGGAATACATAACAATTCGCAAATCATATTATATCTTACCATGAAACATAGAAATGAGATGCAATATCTCGTTTTAAGAAGCATTTGAACTCTATTGCTTCGATACGTGGACATCTGCAAACGGTATTTCCTAGCAAGGAAGTGTCGCATTTACATTCATTTGAAGTGTAGACGAGGAATACATGACACTTCGCAAATCATATTATATCTCACCATGAAACATAGAAATGAGATGCGATATCGGGTTTTAAGAAGCATTAGAACTCTATTGCTACGATACCTAGACATCTGCAGACTCTATTTCCTAGCGAGGAAGTATCGCATTCACATTCATTTGAAGTGTAGACAAGGAATACATAACACTTCGCAAATCATGTTATATCTTACCATGAAACATAGAATTGAGATGCGATATCGCGTTTTAAGAACGTATGAACTCTATTGCTACGAGACGTAGACATCTGCAATCGCTATTTCCTTGCAAGGAAGTGTCGCATTTACATTCATTTGAAGTGTAGACGAGGAATACATCACACTTCGCAAATCATATTATATCTTACCATGAAACATAGAAATGAGATGCGATATCGCGTTTTAAGAAGCATTAGAACTCTATTGCTACGATACGTTGACATCTGCAAGAGCTATTTCCTTGCAAGGAAATGTCGCATTTACATTCATTTGAATCGTAGACGAGGAATGCATATCACTTCGCAATGAATATTATATCTTTTCAGGAAACATAGATATGAGATGCAATATCGCGTTTTAAGAAGCATTAGAACTCTATTGCTACGATACCTAGACATCTGCAGACGCTATTTCCTAGCAAGGAAGTGTCGCATTTACATTCATTTGTAGTGTAGACGAGGAATACATGACACTTCGCAAATCATATTATATCTTACCATGAAACATAGAAATGAGATGCGATATCGCGTTTTAAGAAGCATTAGAACACTATTGCCACGATAGGTAGACATTTGCAAACGCTATTTCCTAGCAAAGAAGTGTCGCATTTACATTCATTTGAAGTGTAAACGAGGAATACATGATACTTCGCAAATCATATTATATCTTACCATGAAACATAGAAATGAGATGCGATGTCGCGTTTTAAGAAGCATTAGAACACTATTGCTACGATAGGTAGACATTTGCAAACGCTATTTCCTAGCAAAGAAGTCTCGCATTTACATTCATTTGAAGTATAGGCGAGGAATACATAACACTTCGCAAATAATATTACATCTTACCATGAAACATAGAAATGAGATGCGATATCGCGTTTTAAGGAGCATTAGAACTCTATTGCTACGATACGTAGACTTCTGCAAACGCTATTTCCTAGCAAGGAAGTATCGCATTTACATTCATTTGAATCGTAGGCGAGGAATGCATAACACTTCGCATTGAATATTATATCTTATCATGAAACATAGATATGAGATGCAATATCTCGTTTTAAGAAGCATTTGAACTCTATTGCTTCGATACGTAGACATCTGCAAACGCTATTTCCTTGCAAGGAAGTGTCGCATTTACATTCATTTGAAGTGTAGACGAGGAATACATAACACTTCGCAAATCATATTATATCTTACCATGAGACATAGAAATGAGATGCGACATCGCGTTCTAAGAAGCATTAGAGCACTACTGCTACGATAGGTAGACATTTGCAAACGCTATTTCCTTGCAAGGAAGTGTCGCATTTACATTCATTTGAAGTGTAGACGAGGAATACATAAAACTTCGCAAATCATATTATATCTTACCATGAAACATAGAAATGAGATGCGACATCGCGTTCTAAGGAGCATTAGAACACTACTGCTACGATAGGTAGACATTTGCAAACGCTATTTCCTTGCAAGGAAGTGTCGCATTTACATTCATTTGAAGTGTAGACGAGGAATACATAACACTTCGCAAATCATATTGTATCTTACCATGAAACGTAGAAATGAGATGCGATATCGCGTTTTAAGAATCATAAGAACTCCATTGCTACGATACGTAGACATCTGCAAACGCTATTTCCTTGCAAGGAAGTGCGCATTTACATTTAGTTGATGTGTAGACGAGGAATACATAACACTTCGCAAATCATATTATATCTTACCATGAATAATAGAAATGAGATGCGATATCGCGTTTTAAGAAGCATTAGAACACTATTGCTACGATAGGTAGACATTTGCAAACGCTATTTCCTAGGAAAGAAGTCTCGCATTTACATTCATTTGAAGTATAGGCGAGGAATACATAACACTTCGCAGATAATATTACATCTTACCATGAAACATAGAAATGAGATGCGATATCGCGTTTTAAGAAGCATTAGAACTCTATTGCTACGATACGTAGACTTCTGCAAACGCTATTTCCTAGCAAGGAAGTGTCGCATTTATATCCATTTGAATCGTAGACGAGGAATGCATAACACTTCGCAATGAATATTATATCTTATCATGAAACATAGATATGAGATGCAATATCTCGTTTTAGGAAGCCTTTGAACTCTATTGCTTCGATACGTAGACATCTGCTAACGCTATTTCCTTGCAAGGAAGAGTCGCATTTACATTCATTTGGAGTGTAGACGAGGAATACATGATACTTCGCAAATCATATTATATCTTACCATGAAACATAGAGATGAGATGCGATATCGCGTTTTAAGAAGCATTTGAACTCTATTGCTTCGATACGTAGACATCGGCAAACGCTATTTCCTAGCAAGGAAGTGTCGCATTTACAATCATTTGTAGTGTAGACGAGGAATACATGACACTTCGCAAATCATATTATATCTTACCATGAAACATAGAAATGAGATGCGATATCGCGTTTTAAGAAGCATTAGAACTCTATTGCTACGATACCTAGACATCTGCAGACGCTATTTCCTAGCAAGGAAGTATCGCATTTACAATCATTTGTAGTGTAGACGAGGAATACATGACACTTCGCAAATCATATTATATCTTACCATGAAACATAGAAATGAGATGCGATATCGCGTTTTAAGAAGCATTAGAACTCTATTGCTACGATACCTAGACATCTGCAGACGCTATTTCCTAGGAAGGAAGTGTCGCATTTACATTCATTTGAAGTGTAGACGAGGAATACATAACACTTCGCAAATCATATTATATCTTACCATGAAACATAGAAATGAGATGCGATATCGCGTTTTAAGCATCATAAGAACTCTATTGCTACGATACTTAGACATCTGCAAACGCTATTTCTTTGCAAGGAAGTGTCGCATTTACATTCACTTGAATCGTAGACAAGGAATGCATAACACTTCGCAATCAATATTATATCTCATCAGGAAACATAGATATGAGATGCAATATCTCGTTTTAAGAAGCATTTGAACTCTATTGCTTCGATACGCAGACATCTGCAAACGTTATTTCCTAGCAAGGAAGTGTCGCATTTACATTCATTTGAAGTGTAGGCGAGGAATACGTGACACATCGCAAATCATATTATATTTTACCATGAAACATAGAAATGAGATGCGATATCGCGTTTTAAGAAGCATTAGAACTCTATTGCTACGATACCTAGACATCTGCAGACGCTATATCCTAGCAAGGAAGTGTCGCATTTACATTCATTTGAAGTGTAGACGAGAAATACATAACACTTCGCAAATCATATTATATCTTACTATGAAACATAGAAATGAGATTCGATATCGCGTATTAAGAAGCATTAGAAAGCTATTGCTACGATACGTAGACATCTGCAAACACTATTTCCTAGCGAGGAAGTATCGCATTCACATTCATTTGAAGTGTAGACGAGGAATACATAACACTTCGCAAATCATGTTATATCTTACCATGAAACATAGAAATGAGATGTGATATCGCGTTTTAAGAATCATATGAACTCTATTGCTACGATACGTAGACATCTGCAATCGCTATTTCCTTGCAAGGAAGTGTCGCATTTACTTTCATTTGAAATGTAGACGAGGAATACATAACACTTCGCAAATCATATTATATCTTACCATGAAACATAGAAATGAGATGCGGTATCGCGTTTTAAGAAGCATTAGAACTCTATTGCTACGATACCTAGACATCTGCAGACGCTATTTCCTAGCAAGGAAGTGTCGCATTAACATTCATTTGATGTGTAGACTAGGAATACATAACACTTCGCAAATCATATTATATCTTACCATGAAACATAGAAATGAGATGCGGTATCGCGTTTTAAGAAGCATTGGAACTCTATTGCTACGATACCTAGACATCTGCAGACGCTATTTCCTAGCAAGGAAGTGTCGCATTAACATTCATTTGATGTGTAGACTAGGAATACATGATACTTCGCAAATCATATTATATCTTACCATGAAACATAGAAATGAGATGCGATATCGCGTTTTAAGAAGCATTAGAACACTATTGCTACGATAGGTAGACATTTGCAAACGCTATTTCCTAGCAAAGAAGTGTCGCATTTACATTCATTTGAAGTGTAGACGAGGAATACATATCACTTCGCAAATCATATTATATCTTACCATGAAACATTGAAATGAGATGCGATGTCGCGTTTTAAGAAGCATTAGAACCCTATTGCTACGATACCTAGACATCTGCAGACGCTATTTCCTAGCAAGGTAGTGTCGCATTTACATTCGTTTGAAGTGTAGACGAGAAATACATGACACTTCGCAAATCATGTTATATCTTACCATGAAACATAGAAATGAGATGCGATATCGCGTTTTAAGAAGCATTAGAACACTATTGCTACGATACCTAGACATCTGCAGACGCTATTTCCTAGCAAGGAAGTGTCGCATTTACATTCAATTGAAGTGTAGACGAGGAATACATGATACTTCTCAAATCATATTATATCTTACCATGAAACATAGAAGTGAGATGCGATATCGCGTTTTAAGAATCATATGAACTCTGTTGCTACGAGACGTAGAAATCTGCAATCGCTATTTCCTTGCAAGGAAGTGTCGCATTTACATTCATTTGAAGTGTAGACGAGGAATACATAACACTTCGCAAATCATATTATATCTTACCATGAAACATAGAAATGAGTTGCGATATCGCGTTTTAAGAAGCACTAGAACTCTATTGCTACGATACCTAGACATCTGCAGACGCTATTTCCTAGCAAGGAAGTGTCGCATTTACATTCAATTGAAGTGTAGACGAGGAATACATGATACGTCTCAAATCATATTATATCTTCCCATGAAACATAGAAATGAGATGCGATATCGCGTTTTAAGAATCATATGAACTCTGTTGCTACGAGACGTAGACATCTGCAATCGCTATTTCCTTGCAAGGAAGTGTCGCATTTACTTTCATTTGAAGTGTAGACGAGGAATACATAACACTTCGCAAATCATATTATATCTTACCATGAAACATAGAAATGAGATGCGATATCGCGTTTTATGAAGCATTAGAACTCTATTGCTACGATACCTAGACATCTGCAGAAGCTATTTCCTAGCAAGGAAGTGTCGCATTTACATTCATTTGAAGTGTAGACGAGGAATACATGATACTTCGCAAATCATATTATATCTTACCACGAAACATAGAAATGAGATGCGATATCGCGTTTTAAGCATCATAAGAACTCTATTGCTACGATACGTAGACATCTGCAATCGCTATTTCCTTCCAAGGAAGTGTCGCATTTACTTTCATTTGAAGTGTAGACGAGGAATACATAACACTTCGCAAATCATATTATATCTTACCATGAAACATAGAAATGAGATGCGATATCGCGTTTTAAGCATCATAAGAACTCTATTGCTACGATACTTAGACATCTGCAAACGCTATTTCTTTGCAAGGAAGTGTCGCATTTACATTCACTTGAATCGTAGACAAGGAATGCATAACACTTCGCAATCAATATTATATCTCATCAGGAAACATAGATATGAGATGCAATATCTCGTTTTAAGAAGCATTTGAACTCTATTGCTTCGATACGTAGACATCTGCAAACGTTATTTCCTAGCAAGGAAGTGTCGCATTTACATTCATTTGAAGTGTAGGCGAGGAATACGTGACACATCGCAAATCATATTATATTTTACCATGAAACATAGAAATGAGATGCGATATCGCGTTTTAAGAAGCATTAGAACTCTATTGCTACGATACCTAGACATCTGCAGACGCTATATCCTAGCAAGGAAGTGTCGCATTTACATTCATTTGAAGTGTAGACGAGGAATACATGATACTTCGCAAATCATATTATATCTTACCACGAAACATAGAAATGAGATGCGATATCGCGTTTTAAGCATCATAAGAACTCTATTGCTACGATACGTAGACATCTGCAATCGCTATTTCCTTGCAAGGAAGTGTCGCATTTACTTTCATTTGAAGTGTAGACGAGGAATACATAACACTTCGCAAATCATATTATATCTTACCATGAAACATAGAAATGAGATGCGATATCGCGTTTTAAGCATCATAAGAACTCTATTGCTACGATACTTAGACATCTGCAAACGCTATTTCTTTGCAAGGAAGTGTCGCATTTACATTCACTTGAATCGTAGACAAGGAATGCATAACACTTCGCAATCAATATTATATCTCATCAGGAAACATAGATATGAGATGCAATATCTCGTTTTAAGAAGCATTTGAACTCTATTGCTTCGATACGTAGACATCTGCAAACGTTATTTCCTAGCAAGGAAGTGTCGCATTTACATTCATTTGAAGTGTAGGCGAGGAATACGTGACACATCGCAAATCATATTATATTTTACCATGAAACATAGAAATGAGATGCGATATCGCGTTTTAAGAAGCATTAGAACTCTATTGCTACGATACCTAGACATCTGCAGACGCTATATCCTAGCAAGGAAGTGTCGCATTTACATTCATTTGAAGTGTAGACGAGGAATACATAACACTTCGCAAATCATATTATATCTTACTATGAAACATAGAAATGAGATTCGATATCGCGTATTAAGAAGCATTAGAAAGCTATTGCTACGATACGTAGACATCTGCAAACACTATTTCCTAGCGAGGAAGTATCGCATTCACATTCATTTGAAGTGTAGACGAGGAATACATAACACTTCGCAAATCATGTTATATCTTACCATGAAACATAGAAATGAGATGTGATATCGCGTTTTAAGAATCATATGAACTCTATTGCTACGATACGTAGACATCTGCAATCGCTATTTCCTTGCAAGGAAGTGTCGCATTTACTTTCATTTGAAATGTAGACGAGGAATACATAACACTTCGCAAATCATATTATATCTTACCATGAAACATAGAAATGAGATGCGGTATCGCGTTTTAAGAAGCATTAGAACTCTATTGCTACGATACCTAGACATCTGCAGACGCTATTTCCTAGCAAGGAAGTGTCGCATTAACATTCATTTGATGTGTAGACTAGGAATACATGATACTTCGCAAATCATATTATATCTTACCATGAAACATAGAAATGAGATGCGATATCGCGTTTTAAGAAGCATTAGAACACAATTGCTACGATAGGTAGACATTTGCAAACGCTATTTCCTAGCAAAGAAGTGTCGCATTTACATTCATTTGAAGTGTAGACGAGGAATACATAACACTTCGCAATGAATATTATATCTTATCAAGAAACATAGATATGAGATGCAATATCTCGTTTTAAGAAGCATTTGAACTCTATTGCTACGATACGTAGACATCTGCAATCGCTATTTCCTTGCAAGGAAGTGTCGCATTTACATTCATTTGAGGTGTAGACGAGGAATAGATAACACTTCGCAAATCATATTATATCTTACCATGAAACATAGAAATGAGATGCGATATCGCGTTTTAAGAAGCATTAGAACTCTATTGCTACGATACCTAGACATCTGCAGACGCTATTTCCTAGCAAGGAAGTGTCGCATTTACATTCATTTGAAGTGTAGACGAGGAATACATAACACTTCGCAAATCATATTATATCTTACTATGAAACATAGAAATGAGATTCGATATCGCGTTTTAAGAAGCATTAGAAAGCTATTGCTACGATACGTGGACATCTGCAAACGCTATTTCCTAGCGAGGAAGTATCGCATTCACATTCATTTGAAGTGTAGACGAGGAATACATGACACTTCGCAAATCATGTTATATCTTACCATGAAACATAGAAATGAGATGTGATATCGCGTTTTAAGAATCATATGAACTCTATTGCTACGATACGTAGACATCTGCAATCGCTATTTCCTTGCAAGGAAGTGTCGCATTTACTTTCATTTGAAATGTAGACGAGGAATACATAACACTTCGCAAATCATATTATATCTTACCATGAAACATAGAAATGAGATGCGGTATCGCGTTTTAAGAAGCATTGGAACTCTATTGCTACGATACCTAGACATCTGCAGACGCTATTTCCTAGCAAGGAAGTGTCGCATTAACATTCATTTGATGTGTAGACTAGGAATACATGATACTTCGCAAATCATATTATATCTTACCCTGAAACATAGAAATGAGATGCGATATCGCGTTTTAAGAAGCATTAGAACACTATTGCTACGATAGGTAGACATTTGCAAACGCTATTTCCTAGCAAAGAAGTGTCGCATTTACATTCATTTGAAGTGTAGACGAGGAATACATATCACTTCGCAAATCATATTATATCTTACCATGAAACATTGAAATGAGATGCGATGTCGCGTTTTAAGAAGCATTAGAACCCTATTGCTACGATACCTAGACATCTGCAGACGCTATTTCCTAGCAAGGTAGTGTCGCATTTACATTCGTTTGAAGTGTAGACGAGAAATACATGACACTTCGCAAATCATGTTATATCTTACCATGAAACATAGAAATGAGATGCGATATCGCGTTTTAAGAAGCATTAGAACACTATTGCTACGATACCTAGACATCTGCAGACGCTATTTCCTAGCAAGGAAGTGTCGCATTTACATTCAATTGAAGTGTAGACGAGGAATACATGATACTTCTCAAATCATATTATATCTTACCATGAAACATAGAAATGAGATGCGATATCGCGTTTTAAGAATCATATGAACTCTGTTGCTACGAGGCGTAGACATCTGCAATCGCTATTTCCTTGCAAGGAAGTGTCGCATTTACATTCATTTGAAGTGTAGACGAGGAATACATAACACTTCGCAAATCATATTATATCTTACCATGAAACATAGAAATGAGTTGCGATATCGCGTTTTAAGAAGCACTAGAACTCTATTGCTACGATACCTAGATATCTGCAGACGGTATTTCCTAGCAAGGAAGTGTCGCATTTACGTTCAATTGAAGTGTAGACGAGGAATACATGATACGTCTCAAATCATATTATATCTTCCCATGAAACATAGAAATGAGATGCGATATCGCGTTTTAAGAATCATATGAACTCTGTTGCTACGAGACGTAGACATCTGCAATCGCTATTTCCTTGCAAGGAAGTGTCGCATTTACTTTCATTTGAAGTGTAGACGAGGAATACATAACACTTCGCAAATCATATTATATCTTACCATGAAACATAGAAATGAGATGCGATATCGCGTTTTATGGAGCATTAGAACTCTATTGCTACGATACCTAGACATCTGCAGAAGCTATTTCCTAGCAAGGAAGTGTCGCATTTACATTCATTTGAAGTGTAGACGAGGAATACATGATACTTCGCAAATCATATTATATCTTACCACGAAACATAGAAATGAGATGCGATATCGCGTTTTAAGCATCATAAGAACTCTATTGCTACGATACGTAGACATCTGCAATCGCTATTTCCTTGCAAGGAAGTGTCGCATTTACTTTCATTTGAAGTGTAGACGAGGAATACATAACACTTCGCAAATCATATTATATCTTACCATGAAACATAGAAATGAGATGCGATATCGCGTTTTAAGAATCATAAGAACTCTATTGCTACGATACGTAGATATCTGCAAACGCTATTTCCTTGCAAGGAAGTGTCGCATTTACATTCATTTGAATCGTAGACGAGGAATGCATAACACTTCGCAATGAATATTATATCTTACCATGAAGCATAGAAATGAGATGCGATATCGCGTTTTAAGTAGCATTAGAACTCTATTGCTACGATACCTAGACATCGGCAGACGCTATTTCCTGGCAAGGAAGTGTCGCACTTACATTCATTTGAAGTGTAGACGAGGAATACATGATACTTCGCAAATCATATTATATCTTACCATGAAACATAGAAATGAGATGCGATATCGCGTTTTAAGAAGCATTAGAACACTATTGCTACGATAGGTAGACATCTGTAAACGCTATTTCCTTGCAAGGAAGTGTCGCATTTACATTCATTTGTAGTGTACACGAGAAATACATGACACTTCGCAAATCATATTGTATCTTACCATGAAACATAGAAATGAGTTTCGATGTCGCGTTTTAAGAAGCATTAGAAAGCTATTGCTACGATACGTAGACATCTGCAAACGCTATTTCCTAGCGAGGAAGTATCGCATTCACATTCATTTGAAGTGTAGACGAGGAATACATGATACTTCGCAAATCATATTATATCTTACCATGAAACATAGAAATGAGATGCGATATCGCGTTTTATGAATCATATGAACTCTATTGCTACGAGACGTAGACATCTGCAATCGCTATTTCCTTGCAAGGAAGTGTCGCATTTACATTCATTTGAAGTGTAGACGAGGAATACATAACACTTCGCAAATCATATTATATCTTACCATGAAACATAGAAATGAGATGCGATATCGCGTTTTAAGGAGCATTAGAACACTATTGCTACGATAGGTAGACATTTGCAAACGCTATTTCCTAGCAAAGAAGTGTCGCATTTGCATTCATTTGAAGTGTAGGCGAGGAATACATAACACTTCGCAATGAATATTATATCTTATCATGATGCATAGAAATGAGATGCGATATCGCGTTTTAAGTAGCATTAGAACTCTATTGCTACGATACCTAGACATCTGCAGACGCTATTTCCTAGCAAGGAAGTGTCGCATTTACATTCATTTGAAACGTAGACGAGGAATGCATAACACTTCGCAATGAATATTATATCTTATCATGAAACATAGATATGAGATGCAATATCTCGTTTTAAGAAGCATTTGAACTCTATTGCTACGATACGTAGACATCTGCAATCGCTATTTCCTTGCAAGGAAGTGTCGCATTTACATTCATTTGAAGTGTAGACGAGGAATAGATAACACTTCGCAAATCATATTGTATCTTACCATGAAACATAGAAATGAGATGCGATATCGCGTTTTAAGAAGCATTAGAACAATATTGCTACGATACCTAGACATCTGCAGACGCTATTTCCTAGCACGGAAGTGTCGCATTTACATTCATTTGAAGTGTAGACGAGGAATACATAACACTTCGCAAATCATATTATATCTTACTATGAAACATAGAAATGAGATTCGATATCGCGTTTTAATTAGTATTAGAAAGCTATTGCTACGTGTCACGTCCTGGCGAACAAATTATTCGTATCCCAGGAGGCTGAATGACACAAGCCTTTTAGTCGCGAATTCGGTCCGGTATAAAACGCGTATGACCGGGTCCGTCGATTCTGGCAAGACGCGGGCACCGTAAACAATCGCGAACGCGTGTAAGGAGGGATTTTACTTACCTTTCGCTGATTTCCCTCTTCTACTTTCAGATGTGGCGATCGTCGAAGGTCGTTCTCGAGGGAGGAGTCGGCGTACGGCTGGCTGGAATCGGCGTTGTGACGGTGGAAGCTGCGATGAATGTCGCCGTCCGCCGATGAACGAAGAATTCTGGCGTTTTTCCAACGTATTCCGCACGAGATAATGGATTAAATTCTTCCTCCCGGCGCGAAGAGTTCGTTTATAAACACTCAAGTTGTTACGAACTTGGAAGAATTTGTATTAAAATAAATTTGAATTTAGAAATGGAGATGGAATGAACTAGAACTTGATGTGGTAGAAAAATAATAAAGTATATTCTAAATCAAAGAGTACAAGAGCAATTATTTCTAAGTATTAAGACTAGGTTAACTATGAATTAGGAATTAGAACAAAGACTTTAGAACTAGGAACCTCATCGAGGCTGCGCGACGGCCCTAAGGCGCGACTTGGAAGAGACTTGGAATTAGAAGTGCCCGAAGGCGGGATAGAACTGTACCGTACTGACGGTACTGACTGACTGTGTCTGACTGTCCGTCATGACTGTCTCTAATTGACTGTAGAGACTAACTGTCTCTAATTGACTGTGGAGACTGACTGTCTCTGATTGACTGTGGAGACTCACTGTGTCTCCCAAGATGCGTCTGCGACCTCTCTGACTCTCGGAGCGCTTCGGTCGCGTGCGAACGTAGGTGGGAGTATGTGGAGTGCGCGTGCCGCTGAGGCGGTCGCGATTTCGCGCGTCGCGGCTTACTTAATTAGCGCAACTTATGAATTCAGAGGTACAAGAATGAAATTAGAAATTACGCCTTAAATGTAAAATGTGTGTTGTTTATGTCGTTATAAAGTTGTGTCGTGTAAATTCTATGAGCTAGGAATACAGAGCTTAGAATGTAAGAGTATATATATAATGTTAATTAATAATCTTAGAAATAGTATTTTGGGCATGGCAGATCTGGGATGGTGAAATCGTAGAGTCCTTTGTACGGTGAGGGTTCCCGTCGTCGGATCTCGTAGAGGTTGATTCTCCTGGTACGTCCCTGGAGTGAGCGAGAGGGCGAGTTTCCCTGCAGGTAAGAGTGAGACGGTGGGTGACTCCTTGAGTGGGAGCGAGACAGCGCACATGGTCCTTGGTGCGAGCGAGATGGCGCACGAAGTCCTCGGTGCGAGTGGGACAGAGTGTGTTGCCCTTGGAGCGAGAGATGTGGCGAACACCTCTGCGGGTGCGAGTGAGACGGAGGGTAGGTCCCTTGGAGTGAGAGAGACGGCGAGCACCTCTGCGGGTGCGAGCGAGTCGATGGTCGTAGCCCTTGGCCTGAGTGAGACGGCGAGTTGCGCCTGGGTGTTGCCTGTGGTGCAGGCGGTTGAGAGGGTGGCAGGCGGCACGCCTGACTTCACATACGATACGTAGACATCTGCAAACGCTATTTCCTAGCGAGGAAGTATCGCATTCACATTCATTTGAAGTGTAGACGAGGAATACATAACACTTCCCAAATCATGTTATATCTTACCATGAAACATAGAAATGAGATGAGATATCGTGTTTTAAGAAGCATTTGAACTCTATTGCTTCGATACGTAGACATCTGCAAACGCTATTTCCTTGCAAGGAAGTGTCGCATTTACATTCATTTGAAGTGTAGACGAGGAATACATGACACTTCGCAAATCATATTATATCTTACCATGAAACATAGAAATGAGATGCGATATCGCGTTTTAAGAAGCGTTAGAAATCTATTGCTACGATACGTAGACATCTGCAAACGCTATTTCCTTGCAAAGAAGTGTCGCATTTACATTCATTTGAAGTGTAGACGAGGAATACATAACACTTCGCACATCATATTATATCTTACCATGAAACATAGAAATGAGATGCGATATCGCGTTTTAAGAAGCATTAGAACACTATTGCTACGATAGGTAGAAATTTGCAAACGCTATTTCCTTGGAAGGAAGTGTCGCATTTACATTCGTTTGCAGTGTAGACGAGGAATACATAACACTTCGCAAATCATATTATATCTTACCATGAAACATGGAAATGAGTTGCGATATCGCGTTTTAAGTATCATAATAACTCTATTGCTACGATACCTAGACATCTGCAGACGCTATTCCCTTGCAAGGAAGTGTCGCATTTACATTCATTTGAAGTGTAGACGAGGAATACATGACACTTCGCAAATCATATTATATCTTACCATGAAACATAGAAATGAGATGCGATATCGCGTTTTAAGAAGCATTAGTACTCTATTGCTACGATAGGTAGACATTTGCAGACGCTATTTCCTAGCGAGGAAGTGTCGCATTTACATTCATTTGAAGTGTAGACGAGGAATACATGACACTTCGCAAATCATATTATATCTTACCATGAAACATAGATAAGAGATGCAATATCTCTTTTTTAAGAAGCATTTGAACTCTATTGCTTCGATACGTAGACATCTGCAAACGCTATTTCCTAGCAAGGAAGTGTCGCATTTACATTCATTTGAAGTGTAGGCGAGGAATACATAACACTTCGCAAATCATATTATATCTTACCATGAAACATAGAAATGAGATGCGATATCGCGTTTTAAGAAGCATTAGAACTCTATTGCTACGATACGTAGACATCTGCAAACGCTATTTCCTTGCAAGGAAGTGTCGCATTTACATTCATTTGAATCGTAGACGAGGAATGCATAACACTTCGCAATGAATATTATATCTTATCATGAAACATAGATATGAGATGCAATATCTCGTTTTAAGAAGCATTTGAACTCTATTGCTTCGATACGTAGACATCTGCAAACGCTATTTCCTTGCAAGGAAGTGTCGCATTTACATTCATTTGAAGTGTAGACGAGGAATACATGACACTTCGCAAATCATATTATATCTTACCATGAAACATAGAAATGAGATGCGATATCGCGTTTTAAGAAGCGTTAGAAATCTATTGCTACGATACGTAGACATCTGCAAACGCTATTTCCTTGCAAAGAAGTGTCGCATTTACATTCATTTGAAGTGTAGACGAGGAATACATAACACTTCGCACATCATATTATATCTTACCATGAAACATAGAAATGAGATGCGATATCGCGTTTTAAGAAGCATTAGAACACTATTGCTACGATAGGTAGAAATTTGCAAACGCTATTTCCTTGGAAGGAAGTGTCGCATTTACATTCGTTTGCAGTGTAGACGAGGAATACATAACACTTCGCAAATCATATTATATCTTACCATGAAACATGGAAATGAGTTGCGATATCGCGTTTTAAGTATCATAATAACTCTATTGCTACGATACCTAGACATCTGCAGACGCTATTCCCTTGCAAGGAAGTGTCGCATTTACATTCATTTGAAGTGTAGACGAGGAATACATGACACTTCGCAAATCATATTATATCTTACCATGAAACATAGAAATGAGATGCGATATCGCGTTTTAAGAAGCATTAGTACTCTATTGCTACGATAGGTAGACATTTGCAGACGCTATTTCCTAGCGAGGAAGTGTTGCATTTACATTCATTTGAAGTGTAGACGAGGAATACATGACACTTCGCAAATCATATTATATCTTACCATGAAACATAGATAAGAGATGCAATATCTCTTTTTTAAGAAGCATTTGAACTCTATTGCTTCGATACGTAGACATCTGCAAACGCTATTTCCTAGCAAGGAAGTGTCGCATTTACATTCATTTGATGTGTAGGCGAGGAATACATAACACTTCGCAAATCATATTATATCTTACCATGAAACATTGAAATGAGATGCAATATCGCGATTTAAGAATCATAAGAACTCTATTGCTACGATACTCAGACATCTGCAAACGCTATTTCCTTGCAAGGAAGTGTCGCATTTACATTCATTTGAAGTGTAGACGAGGAATACATAACACTCCGCAAATCATATTACATCTTACCATGAAACATAGAAAAGAGATGCGATATCGCGTTTTAAGAAGCATTAGAACTCTATTGCTACGATACGTAGACATCTGCAAACGCTATTTCCTTGCAAGGAAGTGTCGCATTCACATTCATTTGAAGTGTAGACGAGGACTACATAACACTTCGCAAATCATATTATATCTTACCATGAAACATAGATATGAGATGCAATATCTCGTGTTAAGGAGCATTTGAACTCTATTGCTACGATACGTAGACATCTGCAAACGCTATTTCCTTGCAAGGGAGTGTCGCATTTACATTCATTTGAAGTGTAGACGAGGAATGCATAACACTTCGCAATGAATATTATATCTTACCATGAAACATAGAAATGAGATGCGATATCGCGTTTTAAGAAGCATTAGAACTCTATTGCTACGATACCTAGACATCTGCAGACGCTATTTCCTAGAAAGGAAGTGTCGCAGTTACATTCATTTGAAGTGTAGACGAGGAATACATAACACTTCGCAAAACATATTACATCTTACCATGAAACATAGAAATGAGATGCGATATCGCGTTTTAAGAATCATAAGAACTCTATTGCTACGATACGCAGACATCTACAAACGCTATTTCTTTTCAAGGAAGTGTCGCATTTACATTCATTGGATCGTAGACGAGGAACGCATATCAGTTCGCAATGAATATTATATCTTATCATGAAACATAGATATGAGATGCAATATCTCGTTTTAAGAAGCATTCGAACACTATTGCTACGATACGTAGACATCTGCAAACGCTATTTCCTTGCAAGGAAGTGTTGCATTTACATTCATTTGATGTGTAGACGAGGAATACATAACACATCGCAAGTCATATTATATCTTACCATGAAACATAGAAATGAGATGCGATATCGCGTTTTAAGAAGCATTAGAACTCTATTGCTACGATACCTAGACATCTGCAGACGCTATTTCCTAGCAAGGAAGTGTCGCATTTACATTCATTTGAAGTGTAGACGAGGAATACATGACACTTCGCAAATCATATTATATCTTACCATGAAACATAGAAATGAAATGCGATATCGCGTTTTAACGAGCATTAGAAATCTATTGCTACGATACGTAGACATCTGCAAACGCTATTTCCTAGCGAGGAAGTGACGCATTCACATTCATTTGAAGTGTAGACGAGGAATACATAACACTTCGCAAATCATATTATATCTTACCATGAAACATAGAAATGAGATGCGATATCGCGTTTTAAGTAGCATTAGAACTCTACTGCTACGATACCTAGACATCTGCAGACGCTATTTCCTAGCAAGGAAGTGTCGCATTTACATTCATTTGAAGTATAGACGAGGAATACATAACACTTCGCAAATCATATTATATCTTACCATGAAACATAGAAATGAGATGCGATATCGCGTTTTAAGAATCATAAGAACTATATTGCTACGATACGTAGACATCTGCAAACGCTATTTCCTTGCAAGGAAGTGTCGCATTTACATTCATTTGAATCGTAGACGAGGAATGCATAACACTTCGCAATGAATATTATATCTTATCAGGAAACATAGATATGAGAAGCAATATCTTGTTTTAAGAATCATATGAACTCTATTGCTACGATACGTAGACATCTGCAGACGCTATTTCCTAGCAAGGAAGTGTCGCATTTACATTCATTTGAAGTGCAGACGAGGAATACGTGATACTTCGCAAATCATATTATATCTTACCATGAAACATAGATATGAGACGCAATATCTCGTGTTAAGAAGCATTTGAAATCTATTGCTACGATACGTAGACATCTGCAAACGCTATTTCCTTGCAAGGGAGTGTCGCATTTACATTCATTTGAAGTGTAGACGAGGAATGCATAACACTTCGCAATGAATATTATATCTTACCATGAAACATAGAAATGAGATGCGATATCGCGTTTTAAGAAGCATTAGAACTCTATTGCTACGATACCTAGACATCTGCAGACGCTATTTCCTTGCAAGGAAGTGTCGCACTTACATTCATTTGAATCGTAGACGAGGAATACATGATACTTCGCAAATCATATTATATCTTACCATGAAACATAGAAATGAGATGCAATGTCGCGATTTAAGAATCATAAGAACTCTATTGCTACGATACGTAGACATCTACAAACGCTATTTCCTTGCAAGGAAATGTTGCATTTACATTCATTTGAATCGTAGACGAGGAATGCATAACACTTCGCAATGAATATTATATCTTACCATGAAACATAGAAATGAGATGCGATATCGCGTTTTAAGAAGCATTAGAAATCTATTGCTACGATACCTAGCCATCTGCAGACGCTATTTCCTAGCAAGGATGTGTCGCAGTTACATTCATTTGAAGTGTAGACGAGGAATACATAACACTTCGCAAATCATATTACATCTTACCATGAAACATAGAAATGAGATGCGATATCGCGTTTTATGAATCATAAGAACTCTATTGCTACGATACGTAGACATCTGCAAACGCTATTTCCTTGCAAGAAAGTGTCGCATTTACATTCATTTGAAGTGTAGACGACGGATACATAACACTTCGCAAATAATATTATATCTTACCATGAAACATAGAAATGAGGTGCGATATCGCGTTTTAAGAAGCATTAGAACTCTATTGCTACGATACTTAGACATCTGCAAACGCTATTTCCTTGGAAGGAAGTGTTGCATTTACATTCATTTGAATCGTAGACGAGGAATGCATAACACTTCGCAATGAATATTATATCTTATCATGAAACATAGATATGAGATGCAAAATCTCGTTTTAAGAAGCATTTGAAGTGTCGCAGTTACATTCATTTGAAGTGTAGACGAGGAATACATAACACTTCGCAAATCGTATTACATCTTAGCATGAAACATAGAAATGTGATGCGATATCGCGTTTTAAGAAGCAGCAGAAATCAATTGCTACGATACGTAGACATCTGCAGACGCTATTTCCTAGCAAGGAAGTGTCGCATTTACATTCATTTGAAGTGTTGACGAGGAATACATGACACTTCGCAAATCATATTACATCTTACCATGAAACATAGAAATAAGATGCGATATCGCGTTTTAAGAAGCATTAGAACACTATTGCTACGATAGGTAGACATTTGCAAACGCTATTTCCTTGCAAGGGAGTGTCGCATTTACATTCCTTTGAAGTGTAGACGAGGAATGCATAGCACTTCGCAATGAATATTATATCTTACCATGAAACATAGAAATGAGATGCGATATCGTGTTTTAAGAAGCATTAGAAATCTATTGCTACGATACGTAGATATCTGCAAACGCTATTTCCTTGGAAGGAAGTGTCGCATTTACATTTGAAGTGTAGACGAGGAATATATAACACTTCGCAACGAGTATTATATCTCATCATGAAACATAGATATGAGATGCAATATCTCGTTTTAAGACGCATTTGAACACTATTTCTACGATACCTAGACATCTGCAGACGCTATTTCCTTGCAAGGAAGTGTCGCATTTACATTCATTTGAAGTGTAGGCGAGGAATACGTAGCACTTCGCAATTCATATTATATCTTACCATGAAACATAGAAATGAGATGCGATATCGCGTTTTAAGAAGCATTAGAACTCTATTGCTACGATACCTATACATCTGCAGACGCTATTTCCTAGCAAGGTAGTGTCGCATTTACGTTCATTTGAAGTGTAGACGTGGAATACATGACACTTCGCAAATCATATTATATCTTACCATGAAACATAGAAATAAGATGCGATATCGCGTTCTAAGAAGCATTAGAAATCTATTGCTACGATACGTAGACATCTGCAAACGCCATTTCCTAGCGAGGAAGTGTCGCATTCACATTCATTTGAAGTGTAGACGAGGAATACATAACACTTCGCAAATCATATTATATCTAACCATGAAACATAGAAATGAGATGCGATATCGCGTTTTAAGAATCATAAGAACTCTATTGCTACGATACGTAGACATCTGCAAACGCTATTTCCTTGCAAGGAAGTGTCGCATTTACATTCATTTGTATCGTAGACGAGGCATGCATAACACTTCGCAATGAATATTATATCTTATCATGAAACATAGATATGAGATGCAATATCTCGTTTTAAGAAGCATTTGAACTCTATTGCTACGATACCTAGACATCTGCAGACGCTATTTCCTAGCAAGGAAGTGTCGCATTTTCATTCATTTGAATCGTACCATGAAACATAGAAATGAGATGCAATATCGCGATTTAAGAATCATAAGAACTCTATTGCTACGATACGCAGACATCTGCAAACGCTATTTCCTTGCAAGGAAGTGTCGCATTTACATTCATTTGAAGTGTATACGAGGAATACATAACACTTCGCAAATCATATTATATCTTACCATGAAACATAGAAATGAGATGCGATATCGCGTTTTAAGAAGCATTAGAAGTCTATTGCTACGATACGTAGACATCTGCAAACGCTATTTCCTTGCAAGGAAGTGTCGCATTTACATACATTTGAAGCGTGGACGAGGAATACATGACACTTCGCAAATCATATTATATCTTACCATGAAACACAGAAATGAGATGCGATATCGCGTTTTAAGAAGCATTAGAAATCTATTGCTACGATACCTAGACATCTGCAGACGCTATTTCCTAGCAAGGAAGTGTCGCATTTACATTCATTTGAAGTGTAGACGAGGAATACATAACACTTCGCAAATCATATTATATCTTACCATGAAACATAGAAATGAGATCCGATATCGAGTTTTAAGAAGCGTTAGAAATCTATTGCTACGATACGTAGACATCTGCAAACGCCATTTCCTAGCGAGGAAGTGTCGCATTCACATTCATTTGAAGTGTAGACGAAGAATACATAACACTTCGGAAATCATATTATATCTTACCATGAAACATAGAAATGGGATGCGATATCGCGTTTTAAAAATCATAAGAACTCTATTGCTACGATACATAGACATCTGCAAACGCTATTTCCTTGCAAGGAAGTGTCGCATTTACATTCATTTGTATCGTAGACGAGGCATGCATAACACTTCGCAATGAATATTATATCTTATCATGAAACATAGATATGAGATGCAATATCTCGTTTTAAGAAGCATTTGAACTCTATTGCTACGATACGTAGACATCTGCAAACGCTATTTCCTTGAAAGGGAGTGTCGCATTTACATTCATTTGAATCGTAGACGAGGAAAGGATAACACTTCGCAATGAATATTATATCTTACCATGAAACATAGAAATGAGATGCGATATCGCGTTCTAAGAAGCATTAGAACTCTATTGCTACGATACCTATACATCTGCAGACGCTATTTCCTAGCAAGGAAGTGTCGCATTTACATTCATTTGAAGTGTAGAAGAGGAATACATGACACTTCGCAAATCATATTATATCTTACCATGAAACATAGAAATGAGATGCGATATCGCGTTTTAACGAGCATTAGAAATCTATTGCTACGATACGTAGATATCTGCAAACGCTATTTCCTTGGAAGGAAGTGACGCATTTACATTTGAAGTGTAAACGAGGAATATATAACACTTCGCAACGAATATTATATCTTATCATGAAACATAGATATGAGATGCAATATCTCGTTTTAAGACGCATTTGAATTCTATTTCTACGATACCTAGACATCTGCAAACGCTATTTCCTAGCAAGGAAGTGTCGCATTTACATTCATTTGAAGTGTAGACGAGGAATACATAACACTTCGCAAATCATATTATATCTTACCATGAAACATATAAATGAGAAGCGATATCGCGTTTTAAGAAGCATTAGAAATCTATTGCTACGATACCTAGACATCTGCAGACGCTATTTCCTAGCAAGGAAGTGTCGCATTTACATTCATTTGAATCGTACCATGAAACAAAGAAATGAGATGCAATATCGCGATTTAAGAATCATAAGAACTCTATTGCTACGATACGCAGACATCTGCAAACGCTATTTCCTTGCAAGGAAGTGTCGCATTTACATTCATTTGAAGTGTAGACGAGGAATACATAACACTTCGCAAATCATATTATATCTTACCATGAAACATAGAAATGAGATGCGATATCGCGTTTTAAGAAGCATTAGAAGTCTATTGCTACGATACGTAGACATCTGCAAACGCTATTTCCTTGCAAGGAAGTGTCGCATTTACATTCATTTGTATCGTAGACGAGGCATGCATAACACTTCGCAATGAATATTATATCTTATCATGAAACATAGATATGAGATGCAGTATCTCGTTTTAAGAAGCATTTGAACTCTATTGCTACGATACGTAGACATCTGCAAACGCTATTTCCTTGAAAGGGAGTGTCGCATTTACATTCATTTGAATCGCAGACGAGGAAAGGATAACACTTCGCAATGAATATTATATCTTACCATGAAACATAGAAATGAGATGCGATATCGCGTTCTAAGAAGCATTAGAACTCTATTGCCACGATACCTATACATCTGCAGACGCTATTTCCTAGCAAGGAAGTGTCGCATTTACATTCATTTGAAGTGTAGACGAGGAATACATGACACTTCGCAAATCATATTATATCTTACCATGAAACATAGAAATGAGATGCGATATCGCGTTTTAACGAGCATTAGAAATCTATTGCTACGATACGTAGACATCTGCAAACGCTATTTCCTAGCGAGGAAGTGTCGCATTTACATTCATTTGTATCGTAGACGAGGCATGCATAACACTTCGCAATGAATATTATATCTTATCATGAAACATAGACATGGGATGCAATATCTCGTTTTAAGAAGCATTTGAACTCTATTGCTACGATACGTAGACATCTGCAAACGCTATTTCCTTGTAAGGGAGCGTCGCATTTACATTCATTTGTATCGTAGACGAGGCATGCATAACACTTCGCAATGAATATTATATCTTATCATGAAACATAGATATGAGATGCAATATCTCGTTTTAAGAAGCATTTGAACTCTATTGCTACGATACCTAGACATCTGCAGACGCTATTTCCTAGCAAGGAAGTGTCGCATTTACATTCATTTGAATCGTACCATGAAACACAGAAATGAGATGCAATATCGCGATTTAAGAATCATAAGAACTCTATTGCTACGATACGCAGACATCTGCAAACGCTATTTCCTTGCAAGGAAGTGTCGCATTTACATTCATTTGAAGTGTAGACGAGGAATACATAACACTTCGCAAATCATATTATATCTTACCATGAAACATAGAAATGAGATGCGATATCGCGTTTTAAGAAGCATTAGAAGTCTATTGCTACGATACGTAGACATCAGCAAACGCTATTTCCTTGCAAGGAAGTGTCGCATTTACATACATTTGAAGCGTGGACGAGGAATACATGACACTTCGCAAATCATATTATATCTTACCATGAAACATAGAAATGAGATGCGATATCGCGTTTTAAGAAGCATTAGAAATCTATTGCTACGATACCTAGACATCTGCAGACGCTATTTCCTAGCAAGGAAGTGTCGCATTTACATTCATTTGAAGTGTAGACGAGGAATACATAACACTTCGCAAATCATATTATATCTTACCATGAAACATAGAAATGAGATCCGATATCGAGTTTTAAGAAGCGTTAGAAATCTATTGCTACGATACGTAGACATCTGCAAACGCCATTTCCTAGCGAGGAAGTGTCGCATTCACATTCATTTGAAGTGTAGACGAGGAATACATAACACTTCGCAAATCATATTATATCTTACCATGAAACATAGAAATGAGATGCGATATCGCGTTTTAAGAATCATAAGAACTCTATTGCTACGATACATAGACATCTGCAAACGCTATTTCCTTGCAAGGAAGTGTCGCATTTACATTCATTTGTATCGTAGACGAGGCATGCATAACACTTCGCAATGAATATTATATCTTATCATGAAACATAGATATGAGATGCAATATCTCGTTTTAAGAAGCATTTGAACTCTATTGCTACGATACGTAGACATCTGCAAACGCTATTTCCTTGAAAGGGAGTGTCGCATTTACATTCATTTGAATCGCAGACGAGGAAAGGATAACACTTCGCAATGAATATTATATCTTACCATGAAACATAGAAATGAGATGCGATATCGCGTTCTAAGAAGCATTAGAACTCTATTGCTACGATACCTATACATCTGCAGACGCTATTTCCTAGCAAGGAAGTGTCGCATTTACATTCATTTGAAGTGTAGACGAGGAATACATGACACTTCGCAAATCATATTATATCTTACCATGAAACATAGGAATGAGATGCGATATCGCGTTTTAACGAGCATTAGAAATCTATTGCTACGATACGTAGACATCTGCAAACGCTATTTCCTAGCGAGGAAGTGTCGCATTTACATTCATTTGAAGTGTAGACGAGGAATACATAACACTTCGCAAATCATATTATACCTTACCAAGAAACATAGAAATGAGATGCGATATCGCGTTTTAAGAAGCAGCAGAAATCCATTGCTACGATACGTAGACATCTGCAAACGCTATTTCCTTGCAAGAAAGAGTCGCATTAACATTCATTTGAAATGTAGACGAGGAATACATAACACTCCGCAAATCATATTATATCTTACCATGAAACATAGAAATGAGATGCGATATCGCGTTTTAAGGATCATAAGAACTCTATTGCTACGATACGTAGACATCTGCAAACGCTATTTCATTGCAAAGAAGTGTCGCATTTACATTCATTTGAAGTGTAGACGAGGAATACATAACACTTCGCATATCATATTATATCTTACCATGAAACATAGAAATGAGATGCGATATCGTGTTTTAAGAAGCATTAGAACACTATTCCTACGATACCTAGACACCTGCAGACGCTATTACCTAGCAAGGAAGTGTCGCAATTACATTCATTTGAAGCGTAGACGAGGAATACATGACACTTCACAAACCATATAATATCTTACCATGAAACATAGAAATGAGATGCGATATCGCGTTTTAAGTATCATAAGAAATCTATTGCTACGATACGTAGACATCTGCAAACGCTATTTCCTTGCAAGGAAGTGTCGCATTTACATTCATTTGAAGTGTATATGAGGAATACATAACACTTCGCAAATCATATTATATCTTACCATGAAACATAGAAATGAGATCCGATATCGCGTTTTAAGAAGCATTAGAACACTATTGCTACGACAGGTAGACATTTGCAAACGCTATTTCCTTGCAAGGAAGTGTCGCATTTACATTCATTTGAAGTGTAGACGAGGAATACATGACACTCCGCAAATCATATTATATCTTACCATGAAACATAGGAATGAGAGGCGATATCGCGTTTTAAGAATCATAAGAACTCTATTTGCTACGATACGTAGACATCTGCAAACGCTATTTCCATGCAGGGAAGTGTCGCATTTACATTCATTTGAAGTGTAGACGAGGAATACATAACACTTCGCAAATCATATTATATCTTACCATGAATCATAGAAGTGAGATGCGATATCGCGTTTTAAGAAGCAGCAGAAATCCATTGCTACGATACGTAGACATCTGCAAACGCTATTTCCTTGCAAGAAAGTGTCGCATTTACATTCATTTGAAGTGTAGACGAGGAATACATAACACTTCGCAAATCATATTATATCTTACCATGAAACATAGATATGTGATGCGATATCGCGTTTTAAGAATCATAAGAACTCTATTGCTACGATACGTAGACATCTGCAAACGCTATTTCCTTGCAAAGAAGTGTCGCATTTGCATTCATTTGAAGTGTAGACGAGGAATACATAACACTTCGCAAATCATATTACATCTTACCATGAAACATAGAAATGAGATGCGATATCGCGTATTAAGAATCATAAGAACTATATTGCTACGATACGCAGACACCTGCAAACGCTATTTCCTTGGAAGGAAGTGTCGCATTTACATTCATTTGAATCGTAGACGAGGAATGCATATCACTTCGCAATGAATATTGTATCTTATCATGAAACATAGATATGAGATGCAATATCTCGTTTTAAGAAGCATTTGAACTCAATTGCTACGATACGTAGACATCTGCAAACGCTATTTCCTTGCAAGGGAGTGTCGCATTTACATTCATTGGAAGTGTAGACGAGGAATGCATAACACTTCGCAATGAATATTATATATTACCATGAAACATAGAAATGAGATGCGATATCGTGTTTTAAGAAGCATGAGAAATCTATTGCTACGATACGTAGATATCTGCAAACGCTATTTCCTTGGAAGGAAGTGACGCATTTACATTTGAAGTGTAGACGAGGAATATATAACACTTCGCAACGAATATTATATCTTATCATGAAACATAGATATGAGATGCAATATCTCGTTTTAAGACGCATTTGAATTCTATTTCTACGATACCTAGACATCTGCAAACGCTATTTCCTAGCAAGGAAGTGTCGCATTTAGATTCATTTGAAGTGTAGACGAGGAATACATAACACTTCGCAAATCATATTATATCCTACCATGAAACATAGAAATGAGAAGCGATATCGCGTTTTAAGAAGCATTAGAACTCTATTACTACGATACCTAGACATCTGCAGACGCTATTTCCTACCAAGGAAGTGTCGCATTTACATTCATTTGAAGTGTAGACGAGGAATACATAACACTTCGCAAATCATATTATATCTTACCATGAAACATAGAAATGAGATGCGATATCGCGTTCTAAGTAGCATTAGAAATCTATTGCTACGATACGTAGACATCTGCAAACGCCATTTCCTAGCGAGGAAGTGTCGCATTCACATTCATTTGAAGTGTAGACGAGGAATACATAACACTTCGCAAATCATATTATATCTTACCATGAAACATAGAAATGAGATGCGATATCGCGTTTTAAGAAGCATTAGAAGTCTATTGCTACGATACGTAGACATCTGCAAACGCTATTTCCTTGCAAGGAAGTGTCGCATTTACATACATTTGAAGCGTGGACGAGGAATACATGACACTTCGCAAATCATATTATATCTTACCATGAAACATAGAAATGAGATGCGATATCGCGTTTTAAGAAGCATTAGAAATCTATTGCTACGATACCTAGACATCTGCAGACGCTATTTCCTAGCAAGGAAGTGTCGCATTTACATTCATTTGAAGTGTAGACGAGGAATACATAACACTTCGCAAATCATATTATATCTTACCATGAAACATAGAAATGAGATCCGATATCGAGTTTTAAGAAGCGTTAGAAATCTATTGCTACGATACGTAGACATCTGCAAACGCCATTTCCTAGCGAGGAAGTGTCGCATTCACATTCATTTGAAGTGTAGACGAGGAATACATAACACTTCGCAAATCATATTATATCTTACCATGAAACATAGAAATGAGATGCGTTATCGCGTTTTAAGAATCATAAGAACTCTATTGCTACGATACATAGACATCTGCAAACGCTATTTCCTTGCAAGGAAGTGTCGCATTTACATTCATTTGTATCGTAGACGAGGCATGCATAACACTTCGCAATGAATATTATATCTTATCATGAAACATAGATATGAGATGCAGTATCTCGTTTTAAGAAGCATTTGAACTCTATTGCTACGATACGTAGACATCTGCAAACGCTATTTCCTTGAAAGGGAGTGTCGCATTTACATTCATTTGAATCGCAGACGAGGAAAGGATAACACTTCGCAATGAATATTATATCTTACCATGAAACATAGAAATGAGATGCGATATCGCGTTCTAAGAAGCATTAGAACTCTATTGCCACGATACCTATACATCTGCAGACGCTATTTCCTAGCAAGGAAGTGTCGCATTTACATTCATTTGAAGTGTAGACGAGGAATACATGACACTTCGCAAATCATATTATATCTTACCATGAAACATAGAAATGAGATGCGATATCGCGTTTTAACGAGCATTAGAAATCTATTGCTACGATACGTAGACATCTGCAAACGCTATTTCCTAGCGAGGAAGTGTCGCATTTACATTCATTTGTATCGTAGACGAGGCATGCATAACACTTCGCAATGAATATTATATCTTATCATGAAACATAGACATGGGATGCAATATATCGTTTTAAGAAGCATTTGAACTCTATTGCTACGATACGCAGACATCTGCAAACGCTATTTCCTAGCAAGGAAGTGTCGCATTTACATTCATTTGAAGTGTAGACGAGGAATACATAACACTTCGCAAATCATATTATATCTTACCATGAAACATAGAAATGAGAAGCGATATCGCGTTTTAAGAAGCATTAGAAATCTATTGCTACGATACCTAGACATCTGCAGACGCTATTTCCTAGCAAGGAAGTGTCGCATTTACATTCATTTGAATCGTACCATGAAACATAGAAATGAGATGCAATATCGCGATTTAAGAATCATAAGAACTCTATTGCTACGATACGCAGACATCTGCAAACGCTATTTCCTTGCAAGGAAGTGTCGCATTTACATTCATTTGAAGTGTAGACGAGGAATACATAACACTTCGCAAATCATATTATATCTTACCATGAAACATAGAAATGAGATGCGATATCGCGTTTTAAGAAGCATTAGAAGTCTATTGCTACGATACGTAGACATCTGCAAACGCTATTTCCTTGCAAGGAAGTGTCGCATTTACATACATTTGAAGCGTGGACGAGGAATACATGACACTTCGCAAATCATATTATATCTTACCATGAAACATAGAAATGAGATGCGATATCGCGTTTTAAGAAGCATTAGAAATCTATTGCTACGATACCTAGACATCTGCAGACGCTATTTCCTAGCAAGGAAGTGTCGCATTTACATTCATTTGAAGTGTAGACGAGGAATACATAACACTTCGCAAATCATATTATATCTTACCATGAAACATAGAAATGAGATCCGATATCGAGTTTTAAGAAGCGTTAGAAATCTATTGCTACGATACGTAGACATCTGCAAACGCCATTTCCTAGCGAGGAAGTGTCGCATTCACATTCATTTGAAGTGTAGACGAGGAATACATAACACTTCGCAAATCATATTATATCTTACCATGAAACATAGAAATGAGATGCGATATCGCGTTTTAAGAATCATAAGAACTCTATTGCTACGATACATAGACATCTGCAAGCGCTATTTCCTTGCAAGGAAGTGTCGCATTTACATTCATTTGTATCGTAGACGAGGCATGCATAACACTTCGCAATGAATATTATATCTTATCATGAAACATAGATATGAGATGCAGTATCTCGTTTTAAGAAGCATTTGAACTCTATTGCTACGATACGTAGACATCTGCAAACGCTATTTCCTTGAAAGGGAGTGTCGCATTTACATTCATTTGAATCGCAGACGAGGAAAGGATAACACTTCGCAATGAATATTATATCTTACCATGAAACATAGAAATGAGATGCGATATCGCGTTCTAAGAAGCATTAGAACTCTATTGCCACGATACCTATACATCTGCAGACGCTATTTCCTAGCAAGGAAGTGTCGCATTTACATTCATTTGAAGTGTAGACGAGGAATACATGACACTTCGCAAATCATATTATATCTTACCATGAAACATAGAAATGAGATGCGATATCGCGTTCTAACGAGCATTAGAAATCTATTGCTACGATACGTAGACATCTGCAAACGCTATTTCCTTGCAAGAAAGAGTCGCATTAACATTCATTTGAAATGTAGACGAGGAATACATAACACTCCGCAAATCATATTATATCTTACCATGAAACATAGAAATGAGATGCGATATCGCGTTTTAAGGATCATAAGAACTCTATTGCTACGATACGTAGACATCTGCAAACGCTATTTCATTGCAAAGAAGTGTCGCATTTACATTCATTTGAAGTGTAGACGAGGAATACATAACACTTCGCAAATCATATTATATCTTACCATGAAACATAGAAATGAGATGCGATATCGTGTTTTAAGAAGCATTAGAACACTATTCCTACGATACCTAGACACCTGCAGACGCTATTACCTAGCAAGGAAGTGTCGCAATTACATTCATTTGAAGCGTAGACGAGGAATACATGACACTTCACAAACCATATAATATCTTACCATGAAACATAGAAATGAGATGCGATATCGCGTTTTAAGTATCATAAGAAATCTATTGCTACGATACGTAGACATCTGCAAACGCTATTTCCTTGCAAGGAAGTGTCGCATTTACATTCATTTGAAGTGTATATGAGGAATACATAACACTTCGCAAATCATATTATATCTTACCATGAAACATAGAAATGAGATCCGATATCGCGTTTTAAGAAGCATTAGAACACTATTGCTACGACAGGTAGACATTTGCAAACGCTATTTCCTTGCAAGGAAGTGTCGCATTTACATTCATTTGAAGTGTAGACGAGGAATACATGACACTCCGCAAATCATATTATATCTTACCATGAAACATAGAAATGAGATGCGATATCGCGTTTTAAGAATCATAAGAACTCTATTGCTACGATACATAGACATCTGCAAACGCTATTTCCTTGCAAGGAAGTGTCGCATTTACATTCATTTGTATCGTAGACGAGGCATGCATAACACTTCGCAATGAATATTATATCTTATCATGAAACATAGATATGAGATGCAGTATCTCGTTTTAAGAAGCATTTGAACTCTATTGCTACGATACGTAGACATCTGCAAACGCTATTTCCTTGAAAGGGAGTGTCGCATTTACATTCATTTGAATCGCAGACGAGGAAAGGATAACACTTCGCAATGAATATTATATCTTACCATGAAACATAGAAATGAGATGCGATATCGCGTTCTAAGAAGCATTAGAACTCTATTGCCACGATACCTATACATCTGCAGACGCTATTTCCTAGCAAGGAAGTGTCGCATTTACATTCATTTGAAGTGTAGACGAGGAATACATGACACTTCGCAAATCATATTATATCTTACCATGAAACATAGAAATGAGATGCGATATCGCGTTTTAACGAGCATTAGAAATCTATTGCTACGATACGTAGACATCTGCAAACGCTATTTCCTAGCGAGGAAGTGTCGCATTTACATTCATTTGTATCGTAGACGAGGCATGCATAACACTTCGCAATGAATATTATATCTTATCATGAAACATAGACATGGGATGCAATATCTCGTTTTAAGAAGCATTTGAACTCTATTGCTACGATACGCAGACATCTGCAAACGCTATTTCCTAGCAAGGAAGTGTCGCATTTACATTCATTTGAAGTGTAGACGAGGAATACATAACACTTCGCAAATCATATTATATCTTACCATGAAACATAGAAATGAGAAGCGATATCGCGTTTTAAGAAGCATTAGAAATCTATTGCTACGATACCTAGACATCTGCAGACGCTATTTCCTAGCAAGGAAGTGTCGCATTTACATTCATTTGAATCGTACCATGAAACATAGAAATGAGATGCAATATCGCGATTTAAGAATCATAAGAACTCTATTGCTACGATACGCAGACATCTGCAAACGCTATTTCCTTGCAAGGAAGTGTCGCATTTACATTCATTTGAAGTGTAGACGAGGAATACATAACACTTCGCAAATCATATTATATCTTACCATGAAACATAGAAATGAGATGCGATATCGCGTTTTAAGAAGCATTAGAAGTCTATTGCTACGATACGTAGACATCTGCAAACGCTATTTCCTTGCAAGGAAGTGTCGCATTTACATACATTTGAAGCGTGGACGAGGAATACATGACACTTCGCAAATCATATTATATCTTACCATGAAACATAGAAATGAGATGCGATATCGCGTTTTAAGAAGCATTAGAAATCTATTGCTACGATACCTAGACATCTGCAGACGCTATTTCCTAGCAAGGAAGTGTCGCATTTACATTCATTTGAAGTGTAGACGAGGAATACATAACACTTCGCAAATCATATTATATCTTACCATGAAACATAGAAATGAGATCCGATATCGAGTTTTAAGAAGCGTTAGAAATCTATTGCTACGATACGTAGACATCTGCAAACGCCATTTCCTAGCGAGGAAGTGTCGCATTCACATTCATTTGAAGTGTAGACGAGGAATACATAACACTTCGCAAATCATATTATATCTTACCATGAAACATAGAAATGAGATGCGATATCGCGTTTTAAGAATCATAAGAACTCTATTGCTACGATACATAGACATCTGCAAACGCTATTTCCTTGCAAGGAAGTGTCGCATTTACATTCATTTGTATCGTAGACGAGGCATGCATAACACTTCGCAATGAATATTATATCTTATCATGAAACATAGATATGAGATGCAGTATCTCGTTTTAAGAAGCATTTGAACTCTATTGCTACGATACGTAGACATCTGCAAACGCTATTTCCTTGAAAGGGAGTGTCGCATTTACATTCATTTGAATCGCAGACGAGGAAAGGATAACACTTCGCAATGAATATTATATCTTACCATGAAACATAGAAATGAGATGCGATATCGCGTTCTAAGAAGCATTAGAACTCTATTGCCACGATACCTATACATCTGCAGACGCTATTTCCTAGCAAGGAAGTGTCGCATTTACATTCATTTGAAGTGTAGACGAGGAATACATGACACTTCGCAAATCATATTATATCTTACCATGAAACATAGAAATGAGATGCGATATCGCGTTTTAACGAGCATTAGAAATCTATTGCTACGATACGTAGACATCTGCAAACGCTATTTCCTTGCAAGAAAGAGTCGCATTAACATTCATTTGAAATGTAGACGAGGAATACATAACACTCCGCAAATCATATTATATCTTACCATGAAACATAGAAATGAGATGCGATATCGCGTTTTAAGGATCATAAGAACTCTATTGCTACGATACGTAGACATCTGCAAACGCTATTTCATTGCAAAGAAGTGTCGCATTTACATTCATTTGAAGTGTAGACGAGGAATACATAACACTTCGCAAATCATATTATATCTTACCATGAAACATAGAAATGAGATGCGATATCGTGTTTTAAGAAGCATTAGAACACTATTCCTACGATACCTAGACACCTGCAGACGCTATTACCTAGCAAGGAAGTGTCGCAATTACATTCATTTGAAGCGTAGACGAGGAATACATGACACTTCACAAACCATATAATATCTTACCATGAAACATAGAAATGAGATGCGATATCGCGTTTTAAGTATCATAAGAAATCTATTGCTACGATACGTAGACATCTGCAAACGCTATTTCCTTGCAAGGAAGTGTCGCATTTACATTCATTTGAAGTGTATATGAGGAATACATAACACTTCGCAAATCATATTATATCTTACCATGAAACATAGAAATGAGATCCGATATCGCGTTTTAAGAAGCATTAGAACACTATTGCTACGACAGGTAGACATTTGCAAACGCTATTTCCTTGCAAGGAAGTGTCGCATTTACATTCATTTGAAGTGTAGACGAGGAATACATGACACTCCGCAAATCATATTATATCTTACCATGAAACATAGGAATGAGAGGCGATATCGCGTTTTAAGAATCATAAGAACTCTATTTGCTACGATACGTAGACATCTGCAAACGCTATTTCCATGCAGGGAAGTGTCGCATTTACATTCATTTGAAGTGTAGACGAGGAATACATAACACTTCGCAAATCATATTATATCTTACCATGAATCATAGAAGTGAGATGCGATATCGCGTTTTAAGAAGCAGCAGAAATCCATTGCTACGATACGTAGACATCTGCAAACGCTATTTCCTTGCAAGAAAGTGTCGCATTTACATTCATTTGAAGTGTAGACGAGGAATACATTACACTTCGCAAATCATATTATATCTTACCATGAAACATAGATATGTGATGCGATATCGCGTTTTAAGAATCATAAGAACTCTATTGCTACGATACGTAGACATCTGCAAACGCTATTTCCTTGCAAAGAAGTGTCGCATTTGCATTCATTTGAAGTGTAGACGAGGAATACATAACACTTCGCAAATCATATTACATCTTACCATGAAACATAGAAATGAGATGCGATATCGCGTATTAAGAATCATAAGAACTATATTGCTACGATACGCAGACACCTGCAAACGCTATTTCCTTGGAAGGAAGTGTCGCATTTACATTCATTTGAATCGTAGACGAGGAATGCATATCACTTCGCAATGAATATTGTATCTTATCATGAAACATAGATATGAGATGCAATATCTCGTTTTAAGAAGCATTTGAACTCAATTGCTACGATACGTAGACATCTGCAAACGCTATTTCCTTGCAAGGGAGTGTCGCATTTACATTCATTGGAAGTGTAGACGAGGAATGCATAACACTTCGCAATGAATATTATATATTACCATGAAACATAGAAATGAGATGCGATATCGTGTTTTAAGAAGCATGAGAAATCTATTGCTACGATACGTAGATATCTGCAAACGCTATTTCCTTGGAAGGAAGTGACGCATTTACATTTGAAGTGTAGACGAGGAATATATAACACTTCGCAACGAATATTATATCTTATCATGAAACATAGATATGAGATGCAATATCTCGTTTTAAGACGCATTTGAATTCTATTTCTACGATACCTAGACATCTGCAAACGCTATTTCCTAGCAAGGAAGTGTCGCATTTAGATTCATTTGAAGTGTAGACGAGGAATACATAACACTTCGCAAATCATATTATATCCTACCATGAAACATAGAAATGAGAAACGATATCGCGTTTTAAGAAGCATTAGAACTCTATTACTACGATACCTAGACATCTGCAGACGCTATTTCCTACCAAGGAAGTGTCGCATTTACATTCATTTGAAGTGTAGACGAGGAATACATAACACTTCGCAAATCATATTATATCTTACCATGAAACATAGAAATGAGATGCGATATCGCGTTCTAAGTAGCATTAGAAATCTATTGCTACGATACGTAGACATCTGCAAACGCCATTTCCTAGCGAGGAAGTGTCGCATTCACATTCATTTGAAGTGTAGACGAGGAATACATAACACTTCGCAAATCATATTATATCTTACCATGAAACATAGAAATGAGATGCGATATCGCGTTTTAAGAATCATAAGAACTCTATTGCTACGATACGTAGACATCTGCAAACGCTATTTCCTTGCTAGGAAGTGTCGCATTTACATTCATTTGTATCGTAGACGAGGCATGCATAACACTTCGCAATGAATATTATATCTTATCATGAAACATAGACATGGGATGCAATATCTCGTTTTAAGAAGCATTTGAACTCTATTGCTACGATACGTAGACATCTGCAAACGCTATTTCCTTGCAAGGGAGTGTCGCATTTACATTCATTTGAATCGTAGACGAGGAAAGGATAACACTTCGCAATGAATATTATATCTTACCGTGAAACATAGAAATGAGATGCGATATCGCGTTTTAAGAAGCATTAGAACTCTATTGCTACGATACCTATACATCTGCAGACGCTATTTCCTAGCAAGGAAGTGTCGCATTTACATTCATTTGAAGTGTAGACGAGGAATACAGGACACTTCGCAAATCATATTATATCTTACCATGAAACGTAGAAATGAGATGCGATATCGCGTTTTAACGAGCATTAGAAATCTATTGCTACGATACGTAGACATCTGCAAACGCTATTTCCTAGCGAGGAAGTGTCGCATTTACATTCATTTGAAGTGTAGACGAGGAATACATAACACTTCGCAAATCATATTATACCTTACCATGAAACACAGAAATGAGATGCGATATCGCGTTTTAAGAAGCAGCAGAAATCCATTGCTACGATACGTAGACATCTGCAAACGCTATTTCCTTGCAAGGAAGTGTCGCATTTACATTCATTTGAAGTGTAGACGAGGAATACATGACACTCCGCAAATCATATTACATCTTACCATGAAACATAGGAATGAGAGGCGATATCGCGTTTTAAGAATCATAAGAACTCTATTGCTACGATACGTAGACATCTGCAAACGCTAGTTCCATTCAGGGAAGTGTCCCATTTACATTCATTTGAAGTGTAGACGAGGAATACATGACACTTCGCAAATCATATTATATCTTACCATGAATCATAGAAGTGAGATGCGATATCGCGTTTTAAGAAGCATCAGAAATCCATTGCTACGATACGTAGACATCTGCAAACGCTATTTCCATGCAGGGAAGTGTCGCATTTACATTCATTTGAAGTGTAGACGAGGAATACATAACACTTTGCAAATCATATTATACCTTACCATGAAACATAGAAATAAGATCCGATATCGCGTTTTAAGAATCATAAGAGCTCTATTGCTACGATACGTAGACATCTGCAAACGCTATTTCCTTGCAGGAAAGTGTCGCATTTACATTAATTTGAAGTGTAGACGAGGAATACATGACACTTCGCAAATCATATTATATCTTACCATGAATCATAGAAGTGAGATGCGATATCGCGTTTTAAGAAGCAGCAGAAATCCATTGCTACGATACGTAGACATCTGCAGACGCTATTTCCTAGCAAGGAAGTGTCGCATTTACATTCATTTGAAGTGTAGACGAGGAATACATAACACTTCGCAAATCATATTATACCTTACCAAGAAACATAGAAATGAGATGCGATATCGCGTTTTAAGAAGCAGCAGAAATCCATTGCTACGATACGTAGACATCTGCAAACGCTATTTCCTTGCAAGAAAGAGTCGCATTTACATTCATTTGAAATGTAGACGAGGAATACATAACACTCCGCAAATCATATTATATCTTACCATGAAACATAGAAATGAGATGCGATATCGCGTTTTAAGAATCATAAGAACTCTATTGCTACGATACGTAGACATCTGCAAACGCTATTTCCTAGCGAGGAAGTGTCGCATTTACATTCATTTGAAGTGTAGACGAGGAATACATAACACTTCGCAAATCATATTATACCTTACCATGAAACATAGAAATGAGATGCGATATCGCGTTTTAAGAAGCAGCAGAAATCCATTGCTACGATACGTAGACATCTGCAAACGCTATTTCCTTGCAAGGAAGTGTCGCATTTACATTCATTTGAAGTGTAGACGAGGAATACATGACACTCCGCAAATCATATTACATCTTACCATGAAACATAGGAATGAGAGGCGATATCGCGTTTTAAGAATCATAAGAACTCTATTGCTACGATACGTAGACATCTGCAAACGCTAGTTCCATTCAGGGAAGTGTCCCATTTACATTCATTTGAAGTGTAGACGAGGAATACATGACACTTCGCAAATCATATTATATCTTACCATGAATCATAGAAGTGAGATGCGATATCGCGTTTTAAGAAGCATCAGAAATCCATTGCTACTATACGTAGACATCTGCAAACGCTATTTCCATGCAGGGAAGTGTCGCATTTACATTCATTTGAAGTGTAGACGAGGAATACATAACACTTTGCAAATCATATTATACCTTACCATGAAACATAGAAATAAGATCCGATATCGCGTTTTAAGAATCATAAGAGCTCTATTGCTACGATACGTAGACATCTGCAAACGCTATTTCCTTGCAACGAAGTGTCGCATTTACATTCATTTGAAGCCTGGACGAGGAATACATGACACTTCGCAAATCATATTATATCTTACCATGAAACATAGAAATGAGATGCGTTATCGCGTTTTAAGAAGCATTAGAAATCCATTGCTACGATACGTAGACATCTGCAAACGCTATTTCCTTGCAAGGAAGTGTCGCATTTACATTCATTTGTAGTGTAGACGAGGAATACATAACACTTCGCAAATCATATTATACCTTACCATGAAACATAGAAATGAGATGCGATATCGCGTTTTAAGAAGCATTAGAACTCTATTGCTACGATACGATCTGCAAACGCAATTTCCTTGGAAGGAAGTGTCGCGTTTACATTCATTTGAAGTGCAGACGAGGAATACATGACACTTCGCAAATCATTTTATATCTTACCATGAAACATAGAAATGAGATGCGATATCGCGTTCTAAGCAGCATCAGAAATCCATTGCTACGATACGTAGACATCTGCAAACGCTATTTCCTTGCCAGGAAGCGTCGCATTTACGTTCATTTGAAGTGTAGACGAGGAATACATGACACTTCGCAAATCATATTATATCTTACCATGAAACATAGACATGAGATGCGAAATCGCGTTTTAAGAATCATAAGAACTCTATTGCTTCGATACGTAGACATCTGCAAACGCTATTTCCTTGCAAGGAAGTGTCGCATTTACATTCATTTGAAGTGTAGACGAGGAATACATGACACTTCGCAAATCATATTATATCTTACCATGAAACATAGACATGAGATGCGAAATCGCGTTTTAAGAATCATAAGAACTCTATTGCTACGATACGTAGACATCTGCAAACGCAATTTCCTTGGAAGGAAGTGTCGCATTTACATTCATTTGAAGTGCAGACGAGGAATACATGACACTTCGCAAATCAATTTATATCTTACCATGAAACATAGAAATGAGATGCGATATCGCGTTTTAAGAATCATAAGAACTCCATTGCTACGATACGTAGACATCTGCAAACGCTATTTCCTTGCAAGGAAGTGTCGCATTCACACTCATTTGAATCGTATACGAGGAATGCATAACACTTCGCAATGAATATTATATCTTATCATGAAACATAGATATGAGATGCAATATCTCGTTTTAAGAAGCATTTGAACTCTTTCGCTACGATACCTAGAAATCTGCAGACGCTATTTCCTGGCAAGGAAGTGTCGCATTTACATTCATTGGAAGTGTAGACGAGGAATACATGACACGTCGCAAATCATATTATATCTTACCATGAAACATAGAAACGAAATACGATATCGCGTTTTAAGAAGCATCAGAACTCTATTGCTACGATAGGTAGATATCTGCAAACGCTATTTCCTTGCAAGGAAGTGTCGCATTTACATTCATATGAAGTGTAGACGAGGAATACATAACACTTCGCAAATCATATTATATCTTACCATGAAACATAGAAGTGAGATGCGATATCGCGTTTTAAGAAGCATTAGAACTCTATCGCTACGATACCTAGACATCTGCAGACGCTATTTCCTGGCAAGGAAGTGTCGCATTTACATTCATTTGAAGTGTAGACGAGGAATACATAACACTTCGCAAATCATATTGTATCTTACCATGAAACATAGAAATGAGATGCGATATCGCGTTTTAAGAGACATAAGGACTCTATTGCTACGATACGTAGACATCTGCAAACGCTATTTCCTTGCAAGGAAGTGTCGCATTTACATTCATTTGAATCGTAGACAAGGAATGTATAACACTTCGCAGTGAATAATATATCTTATCATGAAACATAGATACGAGATGCAATATCTCGGTTTAAGAAGCATTTGAACTCTATTGCTTCGATACGTAGACATCTGCAAACGCTATTTCCTTGCAAGGAAGTGTCGCATTTACATTCATATGAAGTGTAGACGAGGAATACATAACACTTCACAAATCATATTATATCTTACCATGAAACATAGAAATGAGATGCGATATCGCGTTTTAAGAAGCATCAGAACTCTATCGCTACGATACCTAGACATCTGCAGACACTTTTTCCTAGCAACGAAGTGTCGCATTTACATTCATTTGAAGTGTAGACGAGGAATACATGACACGTCGCAAATCATATTATATCTTACCATGAAACATAGAAACGAAATGCGATATCGCGTTTTAAGAAGCATCAGAACTCTATTGCTACGATAGGTAGACATCTGCAAACGCTATTTCCTTGCAAGGAAGCGTCGCATTTACATTCATTTGAAGTGTAGACGAGGAATACATGACACTTCGCAAATCATATTATATCTTATCATGATACATAGATATGAGATGCAATATCTCGTTTTAAGAAGCATTTGAACTCTATTGCTTCGATACGTAGACATCTGCATACGCTATTTCCTTGCAATGAAGTGTCGCATTTACATTCATTTGAAGTGTAGACGAGGAATACATGACTCTTCGCAAATCATATTATATCTTACCATGAAACATAGAAATGAGATGCAATATCGCGTTCTAAGCAGCATCAGAAATCCATTGCTACGATACGTAGACATCAGCAAACGCTATTTCCTTGCAAGGAAGCGTCGCATTTACATTCATTTGAAGTGTAGACGAGGAATACATGACACTTCGCAAATCATATTATATCTTACCATGAAACATAGACATGAGATGCGAAATCGCATTTTAAGAATCATAAGAACTCTATTGCTACGATACGTAGACATCTGCAAACGCTATTTCCTTGGAAGGAAGTGTCGCATTTACATTCATTTGAAGTGCAGACGAGGAATACATGACACTTCGCAAATCATATTATATCTTACCATGAAACATAGAAATGAGATGCGATATCGCGTTTTAAGTTTCATAAGAACTCCATTGCTACGATACGTAGACATCTACAAACGCTATTTCCTTGCAAGGAAGTGTCGCATTTACACTCATTTGAATCGTATACGAGGAATGCATAACACTTCGCAATGAATATTATATCTTATCATGAAGCATAGATATGAGATGCAATATCTCGTTTTAAGAAGCATTTGAACTCTATCGCTACGATACCTAGACATCTGCAGACGCTATTTCCTGGCAAGGAAGTGTCGCATTTACATTCATTTGAAGTGTAGACGAGGAATACATGACACGTCGCAAATCATATTATATCTTACCATGAAACATAGAAACGAAATGCGATATCGCGTTTTAAGAAGCATCAGAACTCTATTGCTACGATAGGTAGACATCTGCAAACGCTATTTCCTTGCAAGGAAGTGTCGCATTTACATTCATATGAAGTGTAGACGAGGAATACATAACACTCCGCAAATCATATTATATCTTACCATGAAACATAGAAATGAGGTGCGATATCGCGTTTTAAGAAGCATTAGAACTCTATCGCTACGATACCTAGACATCTGCAGACGCTATTTCCTGGCAAGGAAGTGTCGCATTTACATTCATTTGAAGTGTAGACGAGGAATACATAACACTTCGCAAATCATATTATATCTTACCATGAAACATAGAAATGAGATGCGATATCGCGTTTTAAGAATCATAAGAACTCCATTGCTGCGATACGTAGACATCTGCAAACGCTATTTCCTTGGAAGGAAGTGTCGCATTTACATTCATTTGAAGTGCAGACGAGGAATACATAACACTTCACAAATCATGATACATCATACCATGAAACATAAAAATGAGTTGCGATATCGCGTTTTAAGAAGCATTAGAACTCTATCACTACGATACCTAGACATCTGCAGACATTATTTCCTAGCAAGGAAGTGTCGCATTTACATTCATTTGAAGTGTAGACGAGGAATACATAACACTTCGCAAATCATATTATATCTTACCATGAAACATAGAAATGAGATGCGATATCGCGTTTTAAGAATCATAAGGACTCTATTGCTACGATACGTAGACATCTGCAAACGCTATTTCCTTGCAAGGAAGTGTCGCATTTACATTCATTTGAATCGTAGACGAGGAATGTATAACACTTCGCAATGAATAATATATCTTATCATGAAACATAGATATGAGATGCAATATCTCGGTTTAAGAAGCATTTGAACTCTATTGCTTCGATACGTAGACATCTGCAAACGCTATTTCCTTGCAAGGAAGTGTCGCATTTACATTCATATGAAGTGTAGACGAGGAATACATAACACTTCACAAATCATATTATATCTTACCATGAATCATAGAAATGAGATGCGATATCGCGTTTTAAGAAGCATCAGAACTCTATCGCTACGATACCTAGACATCTGCAGACACTATTTCCTAGCAACGAAGTGTCGCATTTACATTCATTTGAAGTGTAGACGAGGAATACATAACACTTCGCAAATCATATTATATCTTACCATGAAACATAGAAATGAGATGCGATATCGCGTTTTAAGAATCATAAGAACTCTATTGCTACGATACGTAGACATCTGCAAACGCTATTTCCTTGCAATGAAGTGTCGCATTTACATTCATTTGAAGTGTAGACGAGGAATACATGACTCTTCGCAAATCATATTATATCTTACCATGAAACATAGGAATGGGATGCAATATCGCGTTCTAAGCAGCATCAGAAATCCATTGCTACGATACGTAGACATCTGCAAACGCTATTTCCTTGCAAGGAAGCGTCGCATTTACATTCATTTGAAGTGTAGACGAGGAATACATGACACTTCGCAAATCATATTATATCTTACCATGAAACATAGACATGAGATGCAAAATCGCATTTTAAGAATCATAAGAACTCTATTGCTACGATACGTAGACATCTGCAAACGCTATTTCCTTGGAAGGAAGTGTCGCATTTACATTCATTTGAAGTGCAGACGAGGAATACATGACACTTCGCAAATCATATTATATCTTACCATGAAACATAGAAATGAGATACGATATCGCGTTTTAAGTATCATAAGAACTCCATTGCTACGATACGTAGACATCTGCAAACGCTATTTCCTTGCAAGGAAGTGTCGCATTTACATTCATTTGAAGTGTAGACGAGGAATACATAACACTTCGCAAATCATATTATATCTTACCATGAAACATAGAAATGAGATGCGATATCGCGTTTTAAGAATCATAAGAACTCCATTGCTGCGATACGTAGACATCTGCAAACGCTATTTCCTTGGAAGGAAGTGTCGCATTTACATTCATTTGAAGTGCAGACGAGGAATACATAACACTTCGCAAATCATGTTACATCTTACCATGAATCATAGAAATGAGATGCGATATCGCGTTTTAAGAAGCATCAGAACTCTATCGCTACGATACCTAGACATCTGCAGACACTATTTCCTAGCAACGAAGTGTCGCATTTACATTCATTTGAAGTGTAGACGAGGAATACATAACACTTCGCAAATCATATTATATCTTACCATGAAACATAGAAATGAGATGCGATATCGCGTTTTAAGAATCATAAGAACTCTATTGCTACGATACGTAGACATCTGTAAACGCTATTTCCTTGCAAGGAAGTGTCGCATTTACATTCATTTGAATCGTAGACGAGGAATGTATGACACTTCGCAATGAATAATATATCTTATCATGAAACATATATATGAGATGCAATATCTCGATTTAAGAAGCATTTGAACTCTATTGCTACGATACCTAGACATCTGCAAACACTATTTCCTTGCAAGGAAGTGTCGCATTTACACTCATTTGAATCGTACACGAGGAATGCATAACACTTCGCAATGAAAATTATATCTTATCATGAAACATAGATATGAGATGCAATATCTCGTTTTAAGAAGCATTTGAACTCTATTGCTACGATACCTAGGCATCTGCAGACGCTATTTCCTGGCAAGGAAGTGTCGCATTTACATTCACTTGAAGTGTAGACGAGGAATACATGACACTTCGCAAATCATATTATATCTTACCATGAAACATAGATATGAGATGCGATATCGCGTTTTAAGAAGCATTAGAAATCTATTGCTACGATACCTAGACATCTGCAGACGCTATTTCCTAGCAAGGAAGTGTCGCATTTACATTCATTTGAAGTGCAGACGAGGAATACATGACACTTCGCAAATCATATTATATCTTACCATGAAACATAGAAATGAGATGCGATATCGCGTTTTAAGTATCATAAGAACTCCATTGCTACGATACGTAGACATCTGCAAACGCTATTTCCTTGCAAGGAAGTGTCGCATTTACATTCATTTGAAGTGTAGACGAGGAATACATAACACTTCGCAAATCATATTATATCTTACCATGAAACATAGAAATGAGATGCGATATCGCGTTTTAAGAATCATAAGAACTCCATTGCTGCGATACGTAGACATCTGCAAACGCTATTTCCTTGGAAGGAAGTGTCGCATTTACATTCATTTGAAGTGCAGACGAGGAATACATAACACTTCGCAAATCATGTTACATCTTACCATGAAACATAAAAATGAGTTGCGATATCGCGTTTTAAGAAGCATTAGAACTCTATCGCTACGATACCTAGACATCTGCAGACATTATTTCCTAGCAAGGAAGTGTCGCATTTACATTCATTTGAAGTGTAGACGAGGAATACATAACACTTCGCAAATCATATTATATCTTACCATGAAACATAGAAATGAGATGCGATATCGCGTTTTAAGAATCATAAGGACTCTATTGCTACGATACGTAGACATCTGCAAACGCTATTTCCTTGCAAGGAAGTGTCGCATTTACATTCATTTGAATCGTAGACGAGGAATGTATAACACTTCGCAATGAATAATATATGTTATCATGAAACATAGATATGAGATGCAATATCTCGGTTTAAGAAGCATTTGAACTCTATTGCTTCGATACGTAGACATCTGCAAACGCTATTTCCTTGCAAGGAAGTGTCGCATTTACATTCATATGAAGTGTAGACGAGGAATACATAACACTTCACAAATCATATTATATCTTACCATGAATCATAGAAATGAGATGCGATATCGCGTTTTAAGAAGCATCAGAACTCTATCGCTACGATACCTAGACATCTGCAGACACTATTTCCTAGCAACGAAGTGTCGCATTTATATTCATTTGAAGTGTAGACGAGGAATACATAACACTTCGCAAATCATATTATATCTTACCATGAAACATAGAAATGAGATGCGATATCGCGTTTTAAGAATCATAAGAACTCTATTGCTACGATACGTAGACATCTGTAAACGCTATTTCCTTGCAAGGAAGTGTCGCATTTACATTCATTTGAATCGTAGACGAGGAATGTATGACACTTCGCAATGAATAATATATCTTATCATGAAACATATATATGAGATGCAATATCTCGATTTAAGAAGAATTTGAACTCTATTGCTACGATACCTAGACATCTGCAAACACTATTTCCTTGCAAGGAAGTGTCGCATTTACACTCATTTGAATCGTACACGAGGAATGCATAACACTTCGCAATGAAAATTATATCTTATCATGAAACATAGATATGAGATGCAATATCTCGTTTTAAGAAGCATTTGAACTCTATTGCTACGATACCTAGGCATCTGCAGACGCTATTTCCTGGCAAGGAAGTGTCGCATTTACATTCACTTGAAGTGTAGACGAGGAATACATGACACTTCGCAAATCATATTATATCTTACCATGAAACATAGATATGAGATGCGATATCGCGTTTTAAGAAGCATCAGAACTCTATCGCTACGATACCTAGACATCTGCAGACACTATTTCCTAGCAACGAAGTGTCGCATTTACATTCATTTGAAGTGTAGACGAGGAATACATAACACTTCGCAAATCATATTATATCTTACCATGAAACATAGAAATGAGATGCGATATCGCGTTTTAAGAATCATAAGAACTCTATTGCTACGATACGTAGACATCTGTAAACGCTATTTCCTTGCAAGGAAGTGTCGCATTTACATTCATTTGAATCGTAGACGAGGAATGTATGACACTTCGCAATGAATAATATATCTTATCATGAAACATATATATGAGATGCAATATCTCGATTTAAGAAGAATTTGAACTCTATTGCTACGATACCTAGACATCTGCAAACACTATTTCCTTGCAAGGAAGTGTCGCATTTACACTCATTTGAATCGTACACGAGGAATGCATAACACTTCGCAATGAAAATTATATCTTATCATGAAACATAGATATGAGATGCAATATCTCGTTTTAAGAAGCATTTGAACTCTATTGCTACGATACCTAGGCATCTGCAGACGCTATTTCCTGGCAAGGAAGTGTCGCATTTACATTCACTTGAAGTGTAGACGAGGAATACATGACACTTCGCAAATCATATTATATCTTACCATGAAACATAGATATGAGATGCGATATCGCGTTTTAAGAAGCATTAGAAATCTATTGCTACGATACCTAGACATCTGCAGACGCTATTTCCTAGCAAGGAAGTGTCGCATTTACATTCATTTGAAGTGTAGACGAGGAATACATGACACGTCGCAAATCATATTATATCTTACCATGAAACATAGAAATGAGATGCGATATCGCGTTCTAAGAATCATAAGAACACTATTGCTACGATACGTAGACATCTGCAAACGCTATTTCCTTGCAAGGAAGTGTCGCATTTACATTCATTTGAATCGTAGACGGGGAATGCATAACACTTCTCAATGAATATTATATCTTATCATGAAACATAGATATGAGATGCAATATCTCGTTTTAAGAAGCATTTGAACTCTATTGCTTCGATACGTAGACATCTGCAAACGCTATTTCCTTGTAAGGAAGTGTCGCATTTACATTCATTTGAAGTGTAGACGAGGAATACATGACACTTCGCAAATCATATTATATCTTTCCATGAAACATAGAAATGAGATGCGATATCGCGTTTTAAGAAGCACTAGAAATCTATTGCTACGATACGTAGACATCTGCAGACGGTATTTTCTTGGAAGGAAGTGTCGCATTTACATTCATTTGAATCGTATACGAGGAATGCATAACACTTCGCCATGAAAATTATATCTTATCATGAAACATAGATATGAGATGCAATATCTCGTTTGAAGAAGCATTTGAACTCTATTGCTACGATACCTAGACATCTGCAGACACTATTTCCTAGCAACGAAGTGTCGCATTTACATTCATCTGAAGTGTAGACGAGGAATACATAACACTTCGCAAATCATATTATATCTTACCATGAAACATAGAAATGAGATGCGATATCGCGTTTTAAGAATCATAAGAACTCTATTGCTACGATACGTAGACATCTGTAAACGCTATTTCCTTGCAAGGAAGTGTCGCATTTACATTCATTTGAATCGTAGACGAGGAATGTATGACACTTCGCAATGAATAATATATCTTATCATGAAACATATATATGAGATGCAATATCTCGATTTAAGAAGCATTTGAACTCTATTGCTACGATACCTAGACATCTGCAAACACTATTTCCTTGCAAGGAAGTGTCGCATTTACACTCATTTGAATCGTACACGAGGAATGCATAACACTTCGCAATGAAAATTATATCTTATCATGAAACATAGATATGAGATGCAATATCTCGTTTTAAGAAGCATTTGAACTCTATTGCTACGATACCTAGGCATCTGCAGACGCTATTTCCTGGCAAGGAAGTGTCGCATTTACATTCACTTGAAGTGTAGACGAGGAATACATGACACTTCGCAAATCATATTATATCTTACCATGAAACATAGATATGAGATGCGATATCGCGTTTTAAGAAGCATTAGAAATCTATTGCTACGATACCTAGACATCTGCAGACGCTATTTCCTAGCAAGGAAGTGTCGCATTTACATTCATTTGAAGTGTAGACGAGGAATACATGACACGTCGCAAATCATATTATATCTTACCATGAAACATAGAAATGAGATGCGATATCGCGTTCTAAGAATCATAAGAACACTATTGCTACGATACGTAGACATCTGCAAACGCTATTTCCTTGCAAGGAAGTGTCGCATTTACATTCATTTGAATCGTAGACGGGGAATGCATAACACTTCGCAATGAATATTATATCTTATCATGAAACATAGATATGAGATGCAATATCTCGTTTTAAGAAGCATTTGAACTCTATTGCTTCGATACGTAGACATCTGCAAACGCTATTTCCTTGTAAGGAAGTGTCGCATTTACGTTCATTTGAAGTGTAGACGAGGAATACATGACACTTCGCAAATCATATTATATCTTTCCATGAAACATAGAAATGAGATGCGATATCGCGTTTTAAGAAGCACTAGAAATCTATTGCTACGATACGTAGACATCTGCAGACGGTATTTCCTTGGAAGGAAGTGTCGCATTTACATTCATTTGAATCGTATACGAGGAATGCATAACACTTCGCCATGAAAATTATATCTTATCATGAAACATAGATATGAGATGCAATATCTCGTTTGAAGAAGCATTTGAACTCTATTGCTACGATACCTAGACATCTGGAGACGCTATTTCCTTGCAAGGAAGTGTCGCATTTACATTCATATGAAGTGTAGACGAGGAATACATAACACTTCGCAAATCATATTATATCTTACCATGAAACATAGAAATGAGAAGCTATATCGCGTTTTAAGAATCATAAGAACTCCATTGCTACGATACGTAGACATCTGCAAACGCTATTTCCTTGGAAGGAAGTGTCGCATTTACATTCATTTGAAGTGCAGACGAGGAATACATAACACTTCGCAAATCATGTTACTTCTTACCATGAAACATAGAAATGAGTTGCGATATCGCGTTTTAAGAAGCATTAGAACTCTATCGCTACGATACCTAGACATCTGCAGACACTATTTCCTAGCAAGGAAGTGTCGCATTTACATTCATTTGAAGTGTAGACGAGGAATACATGACACTTCGCAAATCATATTATATCTTACCATGAAACAAAGAAATGAGATGCGATATCGCGTTTTAAGAATCATTAGAAATCTATTGCTACGATACGTAGACATCAGCAGACGCTATTTCATTGGAAGGAAGTGTCGCATTTACATTCACTTGAATCGTATACGAGGAATGCATTACACTTCGCAATGAATATTATATCTTATCATGAAACATAGATATGAGATGCGATATCGCGTTTTATGAAGCATTACAACTCCATCGCTACGATACCTAGACATCTCCAGACACTATTTCCTAGCAAGGAAGTGTCGCATTTACATTCATTTGAAGTGTAGACGAGGAATACATAACACTTCGCAAATCATATTATATCTTACCATGAAACATAGAAATGAGATGCGATATCGCGTTCTAAGTAGCATTAGAAATCTATTGCTACGATACGTAGACATCTGCAAACGCCATTTCCTAGCGAGGAAGTGTCGCATTCACATTCATTTGAAGTGTAGACGAGGAATACATAACACTTCGCAAATCATATTATATCTTACCATGAAACATAGAAATGAGATGCGATATCGCGTTTTAAGAAGCATTAGAAGTCTATTGCTACGATACGTAGACATCTGCAAACGCTATTTCCTTGGAAGGAAGTGTCGCATTTACATTGATTTGAAGTGCAGACGAGGAATACATGACACTTCGCAAATCATATTATATCTTACCATGAAACATAGAAATGAGATGCGATATCGCGTTTTAAGTATCATAAGAACTCCATTGCTACGATACGTAGACATCTGCAAACGCTATTTCCTTGCAAGGAAGTGTCGCATTTACATTCATTTGAAGTGTAGACGAGGAATACATAACACTTCGCAAATCATATTATATCTTACCATGAAACATAGAAATGAGATGCGATATCGCGTTTTAAGAATCATAAGAACTCCATTGCTGCGATACGTAGACATCTGCAAACGCTATTTCCTTGGAAGGAAGTGTCGCATTTACATTCATTTGAAGTGCAGACGAGGAATACATAACACTTCGCAAATCATGTTACATCTTACCATGAAACATAAAAATGAGTTGCGATATCGCGTTTTAAGAAGCATTAGAACTCTATCGCTACGATACCTAGACATCTGCAGACATTATTTCCTAGCAAGGAAGTGTCGCATTTACATTCATTTGAAGTGTAGACGAGGAATACATAACACTTCGCAAATCATATTATATCTTACCATGAAACATAGAAATGAGATGCGATATCGCGTTTTAAGAATCATAAGGACTCTATTGCTACGATACGTAGACATCTGCAAACGCTATTTCCTTGCAAGGAAGTGTCGCATTTACATTCATTTGAATCGTAGACGAGGAATGCATAACACTTCGCAATGAATATTATATCTTACCATGAAACATAGAAATGAGATCCGATATCGAGTTTTAAGAAGCATTAGAAATCTATTGCTACGATACGTAGACATCTGCAAACGCTATTTCCTTGCAAGGAATTGTCGCATTTACATTCATTTGAAGTGTAGACGAGGAATACATGACACTTCGCAAATCATATTATATCTTTCCATGAAACATAGAAATGAGATGCGATATCGCGTTTTATGAAGCATTAGAACTCTATTGCTACGATAGGTAGACATCTGCAAACGCTATTTCCTTGCAAGGAAGTGTCGCATTTACATTCATATGAAGTGTAGACGAGGAATACATAACACTCCGCAAATCATATTATATCTTACCATGAAACATAGAAATGAAATGCGATATCGCGTTTTAAGAAGCATTAGAACTCTATCGCTACGATACCTAGACATCTGCAGACGCTATTTCCTGGCAAGGAAGTGTCGCATTTACATTCATTTGAATCGTAGACGAGGAATGCATAACACTTTGCAATGAATATTATATCTTATCATGAAACATAGATATGGGATGCAATATCTCGTTTTAAGAAGCATTTGAACTCTATTGCTTCGATACGTAGACATCTGCAAACGCTATTTCCTTGCAAGGAAGTGCCGCATTTACATTCATTTGAAGTGTAGACGAGGAATACATAACACTTCGCAAATCATATTATATCTTACCATGAAACATAGAAATGAGATGCGATATCAAGTTTAAGAATCATAAGAACTCTATTGCTACGATACGTAGACATCTGCAAACACTATTTCCTTGCAAGGAAGTGTCGCATTTACTTTCATTTGAATCGCAGACGAGGAATGCATAACACTTCGCAATGAATATTATATCTTATCATGAAACATAGAAATGAGATGCAATATCTCGTTTTAAGAAGCATTTGAACTCTATCGCTACGATACCTAGACATCTGCAGACGCTATTTCCTTGCAAGGAAGTGTCGCATTTACATTCATTTGAATCGTAGACGAGGAATGCATAACACTTTGCAATGAATATTATATCTTATCATGAAACATAGATATGGGATGCAATATCTCGTTTTAAGAAGCATTTGAACTCTATTGCTTCGACACGTAGACATCTGCAAACGCTATTTCCTTGCAAGGAAGTGTCGCATTTACATTCATTTGAAGTGTAGACGAGGAATACATGACACATCGCAAATCATATTATATCTTACCATGAAACATAGAAATGAAATGCGATATCGCGTTTTAAGAAGCATTAGAACTCTATTGCTGCGATAGATAGACATCTGCAAACGCTATTTCCTTGCAAGGAAGTGTCGCATTTACATTCATATGAAGCGTAGACGTGGAATACATAACACTCCGCAAATCATATTATATCTTACCATGAAACATAGAAATGAGATGCGATATCGCGTTTTAAGAAGCATTAGAACTCTATCGCTACGATACCTAGACATCTGCAGACGCTATTTCCTGGCAAGGAAGTGTCGCATTTACTTTCATTTGAATCGTAGACGAGGAATGCATAACACTTTGCAATGAATATTATATCTTATCATGAAACATAGATATGGGATGCAATATCTCGTTTTAAGAAGCATTTGAACTCTATTGCTTCGATACGTAGACATCTGCAAACGCTATTTCCTTGCAAGGAAGTGTCGCATTTACATTCATTTGAATCGTAGACGAGGAATGCATAACAATTCGCAATGAATATTATATCTTATCATGAAACATAGATATGAGATGCAATATCTCGTTTTAAGAAGCATTTGAACTCTATTGCTTCGATAGGTAGACATCTGCAAACGCTATTTCCCTGCAAGGAAGTGTCGCATTTACATTCATTTGAAGTGTAGACGAGGAATACATGACACTTCGCAAATCATATTATATCTTACCATGAAACAAAGAAATGAGATGCGATATCGCGTTTTAAGAATCATTAGAAATCTATTGCTACGATACGTAGACATCAGCAGACGCTATTTCATTGGAAGGAAGTGTCGCATTTACATTCACTTGAATCGTATACGAGGAATGCATTACACTTCGCAATGAATATTATATCTTATCATGAAACATAGATATGAGATGCGATATCGCGTTTTATGAAGCATTACAACTCCATCGCTACGATACCTAGACATCTCCAGACACTATTTCCTAGCAAGGAAGTGTCGCATTTACATTCATTTGAAGTGTAGACGAGGAATACATAACACTTCGCAAATCATATTATATCTTACCATGAAACATAGAAATGAGATGCGATATCAAGTTTTAAGAATCATAAGATCTCTATTGCTACGATACGTAGACATCTGCAAACGCTATTTCCTTGCAAGGAAGTGTCGTATTTACATTCATTTGAATCGTAGACGAGGAATGCATAACACTTCGCAATGAATATTATATCATATCATGAAACATAGATATGAGATGCAATATCCCGTTCTAAGAATCATATGTACCCTATTGCTACGATACGTAGACATCTGCAATCGCTATTTCCTTGCAAGGAAGTGTCGCATTTACATTCATTTGAAGTGTAGACGAGGAATACATGACACTTCGCAAATCATATTATATCTTACCATGAAACATAGACATGAGATGCGAAATCGCATTTTAAGAATCATAAGAACTCTATTGCTACGATACGTAGACATCTGCAAACGCTATTTCCTTGGAAGGAAGTGTCGCATTTACATTCATTTGAAGTGCAGACGAGGAATACATGACACTTCGCAAATCATGTTACATCTTACCATGAAACATAGAAATGAGATGCGATATCGCGTTTTAAGTATCATAAGAACTCCATTGCTACGATACGTAGACATCTGCAAACGCTATTTCCTTGCAAGGAAGTGTCGCATTTACATTCATTTGAAGTGTAGACGAGGAATACATAACACTTCGCAAATCATATTATATCTTACCATGAAACATAGAAATGAGATGCGATATCGCGTTTTAAGAATCATAAGAACTCCATTGCTGCGATACGTAGACATCTGCAAACGCTATTTCCTTGGAAGGAAGTGTCGCATTTACATTCATTTGAAGTGCAGACGAGGAATACATGACACTTCGCAAATCATGTTACATCTTACCATGAAACATAAAAATGAGTTGCGATATCGCGTTTTAAGAAGCATTAGAACTCTATCGCTACGATACCTAGACATCTGCAGACATTATTTCCTAGCAAGGAAGTGTCGCATTTACATTCATTTGAAGTGTAGACGAGGAATACATAACACTTCGCAAATCATATTATATCTTACCATGAAACATAGAAATGAGATGCGATATCGCGTTTTAAGAATCATAAGGACTCTATTGCTACGATACGTAGACATCTGCAAACGCTATTTCCTTGCAAGGAAGTGTCGCATTTACATTCATTTGAATCGTAGACGAGGAATGTGTAACACTTCGCAATGAATAATATATCTTATCATGAAACATAGATATGAGATGCAATATCTCGGTTTAAGAAGCATTTGAACTCTATTGCTTCGATACGTAGACATCTGCAAACGCTATTTCCTTGCAAGGAAGTGTCGCATTTACATTCATATGAAGTGTAGACGAGGAATACATAACACTTCACAAATCATATTATATCTTACCATGAATCATAGAAATGAGATGCGATATCGCGTTTTAAGAAGCATCAGAACTCTATCGCTACGATACCTAGACATCTGCAGACACTATTTCCTAGCAACGAAGTGTCGCATTTACATTCATTTGAAGTGTAGACGAGGAATACATAACACTTCGCAAATCATATTATATCTTACCATGAAACATAGAAATGAGATGCGATATCGCGTTTTAAGAATCATAAGAACTCTATTGCTACGATACGTAGACATCTGTAAACGCTATTTCCTTGCAAGGAAGTGTCGCATTTACATTCATTTGAATCGTAGACGAGGAATGTATGACACTTCGCAATGAATAATATATCTTATCATGAAACATATATATGAGATGCAATATCTCGATTTAAGAAGCATTTGAACTCTATTGCTACGATACCTAGACATCTGCAAACACTATTTCCTTGCAAGGAAGTGTCGCATTTACACTCATTTGAATCGTACACGAGGAATGCATAACACTTCGCAATGAAAATTATATCTTATCATGAAACATAGATATGAGATGCAATATCTCGTTTTAAGAAGCATTTGAACTCTATTGCTACGATACCTAGGCATCTGCAGACGCTATTTCCTGGCAAGGAAGTGTCGCATTTACATTCACTTGAAGTGTAGACGAGGAATACATGACACTTCGCAAATCATATTATATCTTACCATGAAACATAGATATGAGTTGCGATATCGCGTTTTAAGAAGCATTAGAAATCTATTGCTACGATACCTAGACATCTGCAGACGCTATTTCCTAGCAAGGAAGTGTCGCATTTACATTCATTTGAAGTGTAGACGAGGAATACATGACACGTCGCAAATCATATTATATCTTACCATGAAACATAGAAATGAGATGCGATATCGCGTTCTAAGAATCATAAGAACACTATTGCTACGATACGTAGACATCTGCAAACGCTATTTCCTTGCAAGGAAGTGTCGCATTTACATTCATTTGAATCGTAGACGGGGAATGCATAACACTTCGCAATGAATATTATATCTTATCATGAAACATAGATATGAGATGCAATATCTCGTTTTAAGAAGCATTTGAACTCTATTGCTTCGATACGTAGACATCTGCAAACGCTATTTCCTTGTAAGGAAGTGTCGCATTTACATTCATTTGAAGTGTAGACGAGGAATACATGACACTTCGCAAATCATATTATATCTTTCCATGAAACATAGAAATGAGATGCGATATCGCGTTTTAAGAAGCACTAGAAATCTATTGCTACGATACGTAGACATCTGCAGACGCTATTTCCTGGCAAGGAAGTGTCGCATTTACTTTCATTTGAATCGTAGACGAGGAATGCATAACACTTTGCAATGAATATTATATCTTATCATGAAACATAGATATGGGATGCAATATCTCGTTTTAAGAAGCATTTGAACTCTATTGCTTCGATACGTAGACATCTGCAAACGCTATTTCCTTGCAAGGAAGTGTCGCATTTACATTCATTTGAATCGTAGACGAGGAATGCATAACAATTCGCAATGAATATTATATCTTATCATGAAACATAGATATGGGATGCAATATCTCGTTTTAAGAAGCATTTGAACTCTATTGCTGCGATAGGTAGACATCTGCAAACGCTATTTCCCTGCAAGGAAGTGTCGCATTTACATTCATTTGAATCGTAGACGAGGAATGCATAACACTTCGCAATGAATATTATATCATATCATGAAACATAGATATGAGATGCAATATCCCGTTCTAAGAATCATATGTACCCTATTGCTACGATACGTAGACATCTGCAATCGCTATTTCCTTGCAAGGAAGTGTCGCATTTACATTCATTTGAAGTGTAGACGAGGAATACATGACACTTCGCAAATCATATTATATCTTACCATGAAACATAGACATGAGATGCGAAATCGCATTTTAAGAATCATAAGAACTCTATTGCTACGATACGTAGACATCTGCAAACGCTATTTCCTTGGAAGGAAGTGTCGCATTTACATTCATTTGAAGTGCAGACGAGGAATACATGACACTTCGCAAATCATATTATATCTTACCATGAAACATAGAAATGAGATGCGATATCGCGTTTTAAGTATCATAAGAACTCCATTGCTACGATACGTAGACATCTGCAAACGCTATTTGCTTGCAAGGAAGTGTCGCATTTACATTCATTTGAATCGTAGACGAGGAATGTATGACACTTCGCAATGAATAATATATCTTATCATGAAACATATATATGAGATGCAATATCTCGATTTAAGAAGCATTTGAACTCTATTGCTACGATACCTAGACATCTGCAAACACTATTTCCTTGCAAGGAAGTGTCGCATTTACACTCATTTGAATCGTACACGAGGAATGCATAACACTTCGCAATGAAAATTATATCTTATCATGAAACATAGATATGAGATGCAATATCTCGTTTTAAGAAGCATTTGAACTCTATTGCTACGATACCTAGGCATCTGCAGACGCTATTTCCTGGCAAGGAAGTGTCGCATTTACATTCACTTGAAGTGTAGACGAGGAATACATGACACTTCGCAAATCATATTATATCTTACCATGAAACATAGATATGAGATGCGATATCGCGTTTTAAGAAGCATTAGAAATCTATTGCTACGATACCTAGACATCTGCAGACGCTATTTCCTAGCAAGGAAGTGTCGCATTTACATTCATTTGAAGTGTAGACGAGGAATACATGACACGTCGCAAATCATATTATATCTTACCATGAAACATAGAAATGAGATGCGATATCGCGTTCTAAGAATCATAAGAACACTATTGCTACGATACGTAGACATCTGCAAACGCTATTTCCTTGCAAGGAAGTGTCGCATTTACATTCATTTGAATCGTAGACGGGGAATGCATAACACTTCGCAATGAATATTATATCTTATCATGAAACATAGATATGAGATGCAATATCTCGTTTTAAGAAGCATTTGAACTCTATTGCTTCGATACGTAGACATCTGCAAACGCTATTTCCTTGTAAGGAAGTGTCGCATTTACATTCATTTGAAGTGTAGATGAGGAATACATGACACTTCGCAAATCATATTATATCTTTCCATGAAACATAGAAATGAGATGCGATATCGCGTTTTAAGAAGCACTAGAAATCTATTGCTACGATACGTAGACATCTGCAGACGGTATTTCCTTGGAAGGAAGTGTCGCATTTACATTCATTTGAATCGTATACGAGGAATGCATAACACTTCGCCATGAAAATTATATCTTATCATGAAACATAGATATGAGATGCAATATCTCGTTTGAAGAAGCATTTGAACTCTATTGCTACGATACCTAGACATCTGGAGACGCTATTTCCTTGCAAGGAAGTGTCGCATTTACATTCATATGAAGTGTAGACGAGGAATACATAACACTTCGCAAATCATATTATATCTTACCATGAAACATAGAAATGAGATGCTATATCGCGTTTTAAGAATCATAAGAACTCCATTGCTACGATACGTAGACATCTGCAAACGCTATTTCCTTGGAAGGAAGTGTCGCATTTACATTCATTTGAAGTGCAGACGAGGAATACATAACACTTCGCAAATCATGTTACTTCTTACCATGAAACATAGAAATGAGTTGCGATATCGCGTTTTAAGAAGCATTAGAACTCTATCGCTACGATACCTAGACATCTGCAGACACTATTTCCTAGCAAGGAAGTGTCGCATTTACATTCATTTGAAGTGTAGACGAGGAATACATAACACTTCGCAAATCATATTATATCTTACCATGAAACATAGAAATGAGATGCGATATCGCGTTTTAAGAAGCATTAGAAATCTATTGCTACGATACGTAGACATCTGCAAACGCTATTTCTGTGCTAGGAAGTGTCACACTTACATTCATTTGAAGTGTAGAAGAGGAATGCATGACACGTCGCAAATCATATTATATCTTACCATGAAAGATAGAAATGAGACGCGATATCGCGTTTTAAGAAGCATTAGAAAGCTAATGCTACGATACGTAGACATCTGCAAACGCAATTTCCTAGCGAGGAAGTATCGCATTCACATTCATTTGAAGTGTAGACGAGGAATTCATAGCACTTCGCAAATCATGTTGTATCTTACCATGAAGCATAGAAATGAGATGCGATATCGCCTTTTAAGAATCATATGAACTCTATTGCTACGATACGTAGACATCTGCAATCGCTATTTCCTTGCAAGGAAGTGTCGCATTTACATTCATTTGAATCGTAGACGAGGAATGCATAACACTTCGCAATGAATATTATATCTTATCATGAAACATAGATATGAGATGCGATATCGCGTTTTAAGAAGCATTAGAACTCTATCGCTACGATACGTAGACATCTGCAATCGCTATTTCCTTGCAAGGAAGTGTCGCATTTACTTTCATTTGAATCGCAGACGAGGAATGCATAACACTTCGCAATGAATATTATATCTTATCATGAAACATAGAAATGAGATGCAATATCTCGTTTTAAGAAGCATTTCAACTCTATTGCTTCGGTACGTAGACATCTGCAAACGCTATTTCCTTGCAAGGAAGTGTCGCATTCACATTCATTTCAAGTGTAGACGAGGAATACATAACACTTCGCAAATCATATTATATCCTACCATGAAACATAGAACTGAGATGCGATATCGCGTTTTATGAAGCATTAGAACTCTATTGCTACGATAGGTAGACATCTGCAAACGCTATTTCCTTGCAAGGAAGTGTCGCATTTACATTCATATGAAGTGTAGACGAGGAATACATAACACTCCGCAAATCATATTATATCTTACCATGAAACATAGAAATGAAATGCGATATCGCGTTTTAAGAAGCATTAGAACTCTATCGCTACGATACCTAGACATCTGCAGACGCTATTTCCTGGCAAGGAAGTGTCGCATTTACATTCATTTGAATCGTAGACGAGGAATGCATAACACTTTGCAATGAATATTATATCTTATCATGAAACATAGATATGGGATGCAATATCTCGTTTCAAGAAGCATTTGAACTCTATTGCTTCGATACGTAGACATCTGCAAACGCTATTTCCTTGCAAGGAAGTGCCGCATTTACATTCATTTGAAGTGTAGACGAGGAATACATAACACTTCGCAAATCATATTATATCTTACCATGAAACATAGAAATGAGATGCGATATCAAGTTTTAAGAATCATAAGAACTCTATTGCTACGATACGTAGACATCTGCAAACACTATTTCCTTGCAAGGAAGTGTCGCATTTACATTCATTTGAATCGTAGACGAGGAATGCATAACACTTCGCAATGAATATTATATCTTACCCTGAAACATAAAAATGAGATCCGATATCGAGTTTTAAGAAGCATTAGAACTCTATCGCTACGATACCTAGACATCTGCAGACGCTATTTCCTGGCAAGGAAGTGTCGCATTTACATTCATTTGAATCGTAGACGAGGAATGCATAACACTTTGCAATGAATATTATATCTTATCATGAAACATAGATATGGGATGCAATATCTCGTTTTAAGAAGCATTTGAACTCCATTGCTTCGATACGTAGACATCTGCAAACGCTATTTCCTTGCAAGGAAGTGTCGCATTTACATTCATTTGAAGTGTAGACGAGGAATACATGACACATCGCAAATCATATTATATCTTACCATGAAACATAGAAATGAAATGCGATATCGCGTTTTAAGAAGCATTAGAACTCTATTGCTACGATAGGTAGACATCTGCAAACGCTATTTCCTTGCAAGGAAGTGTCGCATTTACATTCATATGAAGCGTAGACGTGGAATACATAACACTCCGCAAATCATATTATATCTTACCATGAAACATAGAAATGAGATGCGATATCGCGTTTTAAGAAGCATTAGAACTCTATCGCTACGATACCTAGACATCTGCAGACGCTATTTCCTGTCAAGGAAGTGTCGCATTTACTTTCATTTGAATCGTAGACGAGGAATGCATAACACTTTGCAATGAATATTATATCTTATCATGAAACATAGATATGGGATGCAATATCTCGTTTTAAGAAGCATTTGAACTCTATTGTTTCGATACGTAGACATCTGCAAACGCTATTTCCTTGCAAGGAAGTGTCGCATTTACATTCATTTGAATCGTAGACGAGGAATGCATAACAATTCGCAATGAATATTATATCTTATCATGAAACATAGATATGAGATGCAATATCTCGTTTTAAGAAGCATTTGAACTCTATTGCTTCGATACGTAGACATCTGCAAACGCTATTTCCTTGCAAGGAAGTGCCGCATTTACATTCATTTGAAGTGTAGACGAGGAATACATAACACTTCGCAAATCATATTATATCTTACCATGAAACATAGAAATGAGATGCGATATCAAGTTTTAAGAATCATAAGAACTCTATTGCTACGATACGTAGACATCTGCAAACACTATTTCCTTGCAAGGAAGTGTCGCATTTACATTCATTTGAATCGTAGACGAGGAATGCATAACACTTCGCAATGAATATTATATCTTACCCTGAAACATAAAAATGAGATCCGATATCGAGTTTTAAGAAGCATTAGAACTCTATCGCTACGATACCTAGACATCTGCAGACGCTATTTCCTGGCAAGGAAGTGTCGCATTTACATTCATTTGAATCGTAGACGAGGAACGCATAACACTTTGCAATGAATATTATATCTTATCATGAAACATAGATATGGGATGCAATATCTCGTTTTAAGAAGCATTTTAACTCCATTGCTTCGATACGTAGACATCTGCAAACGCTATTTCCTTGCAAGGAAGTGTCGCATTTACATTCATTTGAAGTGTAGACGAGGAATACATGACACATCGCAAATCATATTATATCTTACCATGAAACATAGAAATGAAATGCGATATCGCGTCTTAAGAAGCATTAGAACTCTATTGCTACGATAGGTAGACATCTGCAAACGCTATTTCCTTGCAAGGAAGTGTCGCATTTACATTCATATGAAGCGTAGACGTGGAATACATAACACTCCGCAAATCATATTATATCTTACCATGAAACATAGAAATGAGATGCGATATCGCGTTTTAAGAAGCATTAGAACTCTATCGCTACGATACCTAGACATCTGCAGACGCTATTTCCTGGCAAGGAAGTGTCGCATTTACTTTCATTTGAATCGTAGACGAGGAATGCATAACACTTTGCAATGAATATTATATCTTATCATGAAACATAGATATGGGATGCAATATCTCGTTTTAAGAAGCATTTGAACTCTATTGTTTCGATACGTAGACATCTGCAAACGCTATTTCCTTGCAAGGAAGTGTCGCATTTACATTCATTTGAATCGTAGACGAGGAATGCATAACAATTCGCAATGAATATTATATCTTATCATGAAACATAGATATGAGATGCAATATCTCGTTTTAAGAAGCATTTGAACTCTATTGCTTCGATAGGTAGACATCTGCAAACGCTATTTCCCTGCAAGGAAGTGTCGCATTTACATTCATTTGAAGTGTAGACGAGGAATACATATTACTTCGCAAATCATATTATATCTTACCATGAAATATAGAAATGAGATGCGATATCAAGTTTTAAGAATCATAAGAAATCTATTGCTACGATACGTAGACATCTGCAAACGCTATTTCCTTGCTAGGAAGTGTCGCATTTTCATTCATTTGAAGTGTAGACGAGGAATACATAACACTTCGCAAATCATGTTATATCTTACCATGAAACATAGAAATGAGATGCGATATCGCGTTTTAAGAATCATATGAACTCTATTGCTACGATACCTAGACATCTGCAAACGCTCTTTCCTTGCAAGGAAGTGTCGCATTAACATTCATATGAAGTGTAGACGAGGAATACATAACACTTCGCAAATAATATTATATCTTACCATGAAACATACAAATGAGATGCGATATCGCGTTTTAGGGAGCATTAGAACTCTATTGCTACGATACCTAGACATCTGCAAACGCTATTTCCTTGCAAGGAAGTGTCGCATTTACATTCATTTGAAGTGTAGACGAGGAATACATAACACTTTGCAAATCATATTATATCTTACGATGAAACATAGAAATGAGATGCGATATCGCGTTTTAAGAATCATAAGAACTCTATTGCTACGATACGTAGACAGCTGCAAACGCTCTTTCCTTGCAAGGAAGTGTCGCATTAACATTCATATGAAGTGTAGACGAGGAATGCATAACACTTCGCAATGAATATTATATCTTATCATGAAACATAGAAATGAGATGCAATATCTCGTTTTAAGGAGCATTTGAACTGTATTGCTACGATACCTAGACATCTGCAAACACTATTTCCTTGCAAGGAAGTGTCGCATTTACATTCATTTGAGTCGTAGACGAGGAATGCGTAACACTTCGCAATGAATATTATATCTTACCATGAAACATAGAAATGAGATCCGATATCGAGTTTTAAGAAGCATTAGAAATCTATTGCTACGATACGTAGACATCTGCAAACGCTATTTCCTTGCAAGGAAGTGTCGCATTTACATTCATTTGAAGTGTAGACGAGGAATACATGACACTTCGCAAATCATATTATATCTTTCCATGAAACATAGAAATGAGATGCGATATCGCGTTTTATGAAGCATTAGAACTCTATCGCTACGATACCTAGACATCTCCAGACACTATTTCCTAGCAAGGAAGTGTCGCATTTACATTCATTTGAACTGTAGGCGAGGAATACATAACACTTCGCAAATCATATTATATCTTACCATGAAATATAGAAATGAGATGCGATATCAAGTTTTAAGAATCATATGAACTCTATTGCTACGATACGTAGACATCTGCAAACGCTATTTCCTTGCAAGGAAGTGTCGCATTTACACTCATTTGAATCGTATACGAGGAATGCATAACACTTCGCAATGAATATTATATCTTATCATGAAACAAAGATATGAGATGCAATATCTCGTTTTAAGAAGCATTTGAACCCTATTGCTACGATACCTAGACATCTGCAGACGCTGTTTCCTAGCAAGGAAGTGTCGCATTTACATTCATTTGAAGTGTAGACGAGGAATACATGACACTTCGCAAATCATATTATATCTTACCGTGAAACATAGAAATGAAATGCGATATCACGTTTTAAGAAGCATTAGAACTCTATTGCTACGATGGGTAGACATCTGCAAACGCTATTTCCTTGCAAAGAAGTGTCGCATTTACATTCATATGAAGTGTAGACGAGGAATACATAACACTCCGCAAATCATATTATATCTTACCATGAAACATAGAAATGAGATGCGATATCGCGTCTTAAGAAGCATTAGAACTCTATCGCTACGATACCTAGACATCTGCAGACGCTATTTCCTGGCAAGGAAGTGTCGCATTTACATTCATTTGAATCGTAGACGAGGAATGCATAACACTTTGCAATGAATATTATATCTTACCATGAAATATAGAAATGGGATGCAATATCTCGTTTTAAGAAGCATTTGAACTCTATTGCTTCGATACGTAAACATCTGCAAACGCTATTTCCTTGCAAGGAAGTATCGCATTTACATTCATTTGAAGTGTAGACGAGGAATACATATCACTTCGCAAATCATATTATATCTTACCATGAAATATAGAAATGAGATGCGATATCAAGTTTTAAGAATCATAAGAACTCTATTGCTACGATACGTAGACATCTGCAAACGCTATTTCCTTGCTAGGAAGTGTCGCATTTTCATTCATTTGAAGTGTAGACGAGGAATACATAACACTTTGCAAATCATATTATATCTTACGATGAAACATAGAAATGAGATGCGATATCGCGTTTTAAGAATCATAAGAACTCTATTGCTACGATACGTAGACAGCTGCAAACGCTCTTTCCTTGCAAGGAAGTGTCGCATTAACATTCATATGAAGTGTAGACGAGGAATACATAACACTTCGCAAATAATATTATATCTTACCATGAAACATAGAAATGAGATTCGATATCGCGTTTTAAGAAGCATTAGAACTCTATTGCTACGATACGTAGACATCTGCAAACGCTATTTCCTTGCTAGGAAGTGTCGCATTTTCATTCATTAGAAGTGTAGACGAGGAATACATAACACTTCGCAAATCATGTTATATCTTACCATGAAACATAGAAATGAGATGCGATATCGCGTTTTAAGAATCATATGAACTCTATTGCTACGATACGTAGACATCTGCAATCGCTATTTCCTTGCATGGAAGTGTCGCATTTACTTTCCTTTGAATCGTAGACGAGGAATACATAACACTTCGCAAATGATATTATATCTTACCATGAAACATAGAAATGAGATGCGATATCGCGTTTTGGGAAGCATTAGAACTCTATTGCTGCGATACGTAGACATCTGCAAACGCTATTTCCTTGCTAGGAAGTGTCGCATTTTCATTCATTAGAAGTGTAGACGAGGAATACATAACACATTCGCAAATCATGTTATATCTTACCATGAAACATAGAAATGAGATGCGATATCGCGTTTTAAGAATCATATGAACTCTATTGCTACGATACGTAGACATCTGCAATCGCTATTTCCTTGCATGGAAGTGTCGCATTTACTTTCCTTTGAATCGTAGACGAGGAATACATAACACTTCGCAAATCATATTATATCTTACCATGAAACATAGAAATGAGATGCGATATCGCGTTTTGGGAAGCATTAGAACTCTATTGCTACGATACCTAGACATCTGCAAACGCTATTTCCTTGCAAGGACGTGTCACATTTACGTTCATTTGAATCGTAGACGAGGAATGCATAACACTTCGCAATGAATATTATATCTTATAATGAAACATAAATATGAGATGCAATATCTCGTTTTAAGAAGCATTTGAACTCTATTGCTTCGATACGTAGACATTTGCAAACGCTATTTCTTTGCAAGGAAGTGTCGCATTTACATTCATTTGAAGTGTAGACGAGGAATACATAACACTTGGCAAATCATATTATATCTTACCATGAAACATAGAACTGAGATGCGATATCGCGTTTTAAGAAGCATTAGAACTCTATTGCTACGATACCTAGACATCTGCAAACGCTATTTCCTTGCAAGGAAGTGTCGCATTTACTTTCATTTGAATCGCAGACGAGGAATGCATAACACTTCGCAATGAATATTATATCTTATCATGAAACATAGATATGAGATGCAATATCTCGTTTTAAGAAGCATTTGAACTCTATTGCTTCGATTCGTAGACATCTGCAAACGCTATTTCCATGCAAGGAAGTATCGCATTTACATTCTTCTGAAGAGAATACGAGGTATACATATCACTTTACAATGAATATTATATCCTATCATGCAACATAGAAATGAGATGCGATATCGCGTTTTAAGAAGCGTTAGAACTCTATCGCTACGATACCTAGACATCTGCAGGCACTATTTCCTAGCAAGGAAGTGTCGCATTTACATTCATTTGAAGTGTAGACGAGGAATACATAACACTTCGCAAATCATATTATATCTTACCATGAAACATTGAAATGAGATGCGATATCGCGTTATAGGAAGCATTAGAACTCTATTGCTACGATACCTAGACATCTGCAAACGCTATTTCCTTGCAATGAAGTGTCGCATTTACATTCATTTGAATCGTAGACGAGGAATGCATAACACTTCGCAATGTATATTGTATCTTATCATGAAACATGGATATGAGATGCAATATCTCGTTTTAAGAAGCATTTGAACTCTATTGCTACGATACCTAGACATCTGCAGACGCTATTTCCTAGCAAGGATGTGTCGCATTTACATTCACTTGAAGTGTAGACGAGGAATACATGACACTTCTCAAATCATATCATATCTTACCATGAAACATAGAAATGAGATGCGATATCGCGTTTTAAGAAGCATTAGATCCCTATTGCTACGATACGTTGACATCTACAAACGATATTTCCTAGCAAGGAAGTGTCGCATTTACATTCATTTGAAGTGTAGACGAGAAATACATAACACTTCGCAATGAATATTACTTCTTGTCATGAAACATAGAAATGAGATGCGATATCGCGTTTTAAGAATCATAAGAACTCTATTGCTACGATACGTAGACATCTGCAAACGCTCTTTCCTTGCAAGGAAGTGTCGCATTAACATTCATATGAAGTGTAGACGAGGAATACATAACACTTCGCAAATAATATTATATCTTACCATGAAACATAGAAATGAGATTCGATATCGCGTTTTAAGAAGCATTAGAACTCTATTGCTACGATACGTAGACATCTGCAAACGCTATTTCCTTGCTAGGAAGTGTCGCATTTTCATTCATTAGAAGTGTAGACGAGGAATACATAACACTTCGCAAATCATGTTATATCTTACCATGAAACATAGAAATGGGATGCGATATCGCGTTTTAAGAATCTTATGAACTCTATTGCTACGATACCTAGACATCTGCAAACGCTCTTTCCTTGCAAGGAAGTGTCGCATTAACATTCATATGAAGTGTAGACGAGGAATACATAACACTTCGCAAATAATATTATATCTTACCATGAAACATACAAATGAGATGCGATATCGCGTTTTAGGGAGCATTAGAACTCTATTGCTACGATACCTAGACATCTGCAAACGCTATTTCCTTGCAAGGAAGTGTCGCATTCACATTCATTTGAAGTGTAGACGTGTACTACATAACTCTTCGTAAATCATATCATATCTTACCATGAAACATAGAAATGAGATGCGATATCGCGTTTTAAGAAGCATTAGATCCCTATTGCTACGATACGTTGACATCTACAAACGATATTTCCTAGCAAGGAAGTGTCGCATTTACATTCATTTGAAGTGTAGACGAGAAATACATAACACTTCGCAATGAATATTACTTCTTGTCATGAAACATGGAAATGAGATGCGATATCGCGTTTTAAGAAGCATTGGAACTCTATTGCTACGATAGGTAGACATCTGCAAACGCTATTTCCTAGCAAGGAAGTGTCGCATTTACATTCATTTGAAGTGTACAAGAGGAATACATAACACTTCGCAAATCATACTATATCTTACCATGAAACTTGGAAATGAGATGCGATATCGCGTTTTAAGAAGCATTAGAACTCTATTGCTACGATAGGTAGATATCTGCAAACGCTATTTCCTAGCAAGGAAGTGTCGCATTTACATTCATTTGAAGTGTAGACGAGGACTACATAACACTTCGCAAATCATATTATATCTTACCATGAAACATAGAAATGAGATGCGATATCGCTTTTTAAGAATCATAAGAACTCTATTGCTACGAAACGTAGACATCTGCAAACGCTATTTCCTTGCAAGGAAGTGTGGCATTTACATTCATTTGAAGTGTAGACGGGGAATACATGACACTTCGCAAATCATATTATATCTTACCATGAAACATAGAAATGTGATGCGATATCGCGTTTTAAGAAGCATTGGAAATCTATTGCTACGATACGTAGACATCTGCAAACGCTATATCCTAGCGAGGAAGTGTCGCAATCACATTCATTTGAAGTGTAGACGAGGAATACATAACACTTCGCAAATCATATTATATCTTACCATGAAACATAGAAATGAGATGCGATATCGCGTTTTTAGAAGTATTGGAACACTATTGCTAAGATAGGTAGACATTTGCAAACGCTATTTCCTTGCAAGGAAGTGCCGCATTTACATTCATTTGAAGTGTAGACGAGGAATATATGACACTTCGCAAATCATATTATATCTTACCATGAAACATAGAAATGAGATGCGATATCGCGTTTTAAGAAGCATTAGAACACTATTGCTACGATACCTAGACATCTGCAAACGCTATTTCCTTGCAAGGAAGTGTCGCATTTACATTCATTTGAAGTGTAGACGAGGAATGCATAACACTTTGCAAATCATATTATATCTTACGATGAAACATAGAAATGAGATGCGATATCGCGTTTTAAGAATCATAAGAACTCTATTGCTACGATACGTAGACATCTGCAAACGCTCTTTCCTTGCAAGGAAGTGTCGCATTAACATTCATATGAAGTGTAGACGAGGAATACATAACACTTCGCAAATAATATTATATCTTACCATGAAACATAGATATGAGATGCAATAACTCGTTTTAAGAAGCATTAGAACTCTATTGCTACGATAGATAGATATCTGCAAACGCTATTTCCTAGCAAGGAAGTGTCGCATTTACATTCATTTGAAGTGTAGACGAGGACTACATAACACTTCGCAAATCATATTATATCCTACCATGAAACATAGAAATGAGATGCGATATCGCGTTTTAAGAATCATAAGAACTCTATTGTTACGATACGTAGACATCTGCAATCGCTATTTCCTTGCAAGGAAGTGTCGCATTTACTTTCCTTTGAATCGTAGACGAGGAATACATAACACTTCGCAAATCATATTATATCTTACCATGAAACATAGAAATGAGATGCGATATTGCGCTTTAGGAAGCATTAGAACTCTATTGCTACGATACCTAGACATCTGCAAACGCTATTTCCTTGCAAGGACGTGTCGCATTTACGTTCATTTGAATCATAGACGAGGAATGCATAACACTTCGCAATGAATATTATATCTTATCATGAAACATAAATATGAGATGCAATATCTCGTTTTAAGAAGCATTTGAACTCTATCCCTACGATACGTAGACATCTGCAAACGCTAATTCCTTGCAAGGAAGTGTCGCATTTACATTCTTCTGAAGAGAATACGAGTTATACGTAACACTTTACAATGAATATTATATCCTATCATGCGACATAGAAATGAGATGCGATTACGCGTTTTAAGAATCATAAGAACTCTATTGCTACGATACGTAGACATCTGCAAACGCTATTTCCAAGCAAGGAAGTGTCGCATTTACATTCATTTGAAGTGTAGACGAGGAATACATAACACTTCGCAAATAATATTATATCTTACCATGAAACATAGAAATGAGATTCGATATCGCGTTTTAAGAAGCATTAGAACTCTATTGCTACGATACGTAGACATCTGCAAACGCTATTTCCTTGCTAGGAAGTGTCGCATTTTCATTCATTAGAAGTGTAGACGAGGAATACATAACACTTCGCAAATCATGTTATATCTTACCATGAAACATAGAAATGAGATGCGATATCGCGTTTTAAGAATCATATGAACTCTATTGCTACGATACGTAGACATCTGCAATCGCTATTTCCTTGCATGGAAGTGTCGCATTTACTTTCCTTTGAATCGTAGACGAGGAATACATAACACTTCGCAAATGATATTATATCTTACCATGAAACATAGAAATGAGATGCGATATCGCGTTTTGGGAAGCATTAGAACTCTATTGCTGCGATACGTAGACATCTGCAAACGCTATTTCCTTGCAAGGAAGTGTCGCATTCACATTCATTTGAAGTGTAGACGTGTACTACATAACTCTTCGTAAATCATATCATATCTTACCATGAAACATAGAAATGAGATGCGATATCGCGTTTTAAGAAGCATTAGATCCCTATTGCTACGATACGTTGACATCTACAAACGATATTTCCTAGCAAGGAAGTGTCGCATTTACATTCATTTGAAGTGTAGACGAGAAATACATAACACTTCGCAAATCATATTATATCTTACCATGAAACATAGAAATGAGATGCGATATCGCGTTTTGGGAAGCATTAGAACTCTATTGCTACGATACCTAGACATCTGCAAACGCTATTTCCTTGCAAGGACGTGTCACATTTACGTTCATTTGAATCGTAGACGAGGAATGCATAACACTTCGCAATGAATATTATATCTTATAATGAAACATAAATATGAGATGCAATATCTCGTTTTAAGAAGCATTTGAACTCTATTGCTTCGATACGTAGACATTTGCAAACGCTATTTCTTTGCAAGGAAGTGTCGCATTTACATTCATTTGAAGTGTAGACGAGGAATACATAACACTTGGCAAATCATATTATATCTTACCATGAAACATAGAACTGAGATGCGATATCGCGTTTTAAGAAGCATTAGAACTCTATTGCTACGATACCTAGACATCTGCAAACGCTATTTCCTTGCAAGGAAGTGTCGCATTTACTTTCATTTGAATCGCAGACGAGGAATGCATAACACTTCGCAATGAATATTATATCTTATCATGAAACATAGATATGAGATGCAATATCTCGTTTTAAGAAGCATTTGAACTCTATTGCTTCGATTCGTAGACATCTGCAAACGCTATTTCCATGCAAGGAAGTATCGCATTTACATTCTTCTGAAGAGAATACGAGGTATACATATCACTTTACAATGAATATTATATCCTATCATGCAACATAGAAATGAGATGCGATATCGCGTTTTAAGAAGCGTTAGAACTCTATCGCTACGATACCTAGACATCTGCAGGCACTATTTCCTAGCAAGGAAGTGTCGCATTTACATTCATTTGAAGTGTAGACGAGGAATACATAACACTTCGCAAATCATATTATATCTTACCATGAAACATTGAAATGAGATGCGATATCGCGTTATAGGAAGCATTAGAACTCTATTGCTACGATACCTAGACATCTGCAAACGCTATTTCCTTGCAATGAAGTGTCGCATTTACATTCATTTGAATCGTAGACGAGGAATGCATAACACTTCGCAATGTATATTGTATCTTATCATGAAACATGGATATGAGATGCAATATCTCGTTTTAAGAAGCATTTGAACTCTATTGCTACGATACCTAGACATCTGCAGACGCTATTTCCTAGCAAGGATGTGTCGCATTTACATTCACTTGAAGTGTAGACGAGGAATACATGACACTTCTCAAATCATATCATATCTTACCATGAAACATAGAAATGAGATGCGATATCGCGTTTTAAGAAGCATTAGATCCCTATTGCTACGATACGTTGACATCTACAAACGATATTTCCTAGCAAGGAAGTGTCGCATTTACATTCATTTGAAGTGTAGACGAGAAATACATAACACTTCGCAATGAATATTACTTCTTGTCATGAAACATAGAAATGAGATGCGATATCGCGTTTTAAGAATCATAAGAACTCTATTGCTACGATACGTAGACATCTGCAAACGCTCTTTCCTTGCAAGGAAGTGTCGCATTAACATTCATATGAAGTGTAGACGAGGAATACATAACACTTCGCAAATAATATTATATCTTACCATGAAACATAGAAATGAGATTCGATATCGCGTTTTAAGAAGCATTAGAACTCTATTGCTACGATACGTAGACATCTGCAAACGCTATTTCCTTGCTAGGAAGTGTCGCATTTTCATTCATTAGAAGTGTAGACGAGGAATACATAACACTTCGCAAATCATGTTATATCTTACCATGAAACATAGAAATGAGATGCGATATCGCGTTTTAAGAATCTTATGAACTCTATTGCTACGATACCTAGACATCTGCAAACGCTCTTTCCTTGCAAGGAAGTGTCGCATTAACATTCATATGAAGTGTAGACGAGGAATACATAACACTTCGCAAATAATATTATATCTTACCATGAAACATACAAATGAGATGCGATATCGCGTTTTAGGGAGCATTAGAACTCTATTGCTACGATACCTAGACATCTGCAAACGCTATTTCCTTGCAAGGAAGTGTCGCATTCACATTCATTTGAAGTGTAGACGTGTACTACATAACTCTTCGTAAATCATATCATATCTTACCATGAAACATAGAAATGAGATGCGATATCGCGTTTTAAGAAGCATTAGATCCCTATTGCTACGATACGTTGACATCTACAAACGATATTTCCTAGCAAGGAAGTGTCGCATTTACATTCATTTGACGTGTAGACGAGAAATACATAACACTTCGCAATGAATATTACTTCTTGTCATGAAACATGGAAATGAGATGCGATATCGCGTTTTAAGAAGCATTGGAACTCTATTGCTACGATAGGTAGACATCTGCAAACGCTATTTCCTAGCAAGGAAGAGTCGCATTTACATTCATTTGAAGTGTACAAGAGGAATACATAACACTTCGCAAATCATATTATATCTTACCATGAAACTTGGAAATGAGATGCGATATCGCGTTTTAAGAAGCATTAGAACTCTATTGCTACGATAGGTAGATATCTGCAAACGCTATTTCCTAGCAAGGAAGTGTCGCATTTACATTCATTTGAAGTGTAGACGAGGACTACATAACACTTCGCAAATCATATTATATCTTACCATGAAACATAGAAATGAGATGCGATATCGCTTTTTAAGAATCATAAGAACTCTATTGCTACGAAACGTAGACATCTGCAAACGCTATTTCCTTGCAAGGAAGTGTGGCATTTACATTCATTTGAAGTGTAGACGGGGAATACATGACACTTCGCAAATCATATTATATCTTACCATGAAACATAGAAATGTGATGCGATATCGCGTTTTAAGAAGCATTGGAAATCTATTGCTACGATACGTAGACATCTGCAAACGCTATATCCTAGCGAGGAAGTGTCGCAATCACATTCATTTGAAGTGTAGACGAGGAATACATAACACTTCGCAAATCATATTATATCTTACCATGAAACATAGAAATGAGATGCGATATCGCGTTTTTAGAAGTATTGGAACACTATTGCTAAGATAGGTAGACATTTGCAAACGCTATTTCCTTGCAAGGAAGTGCCGCATTTACATTCATTTGAAGTGTAGACGAGGAATATATGACACTTCGCAAATCATATTATATCTTACCATGAAACATAGAAATGAGATGCGATATCGCGTTTTAAGAAGCATTAGAACACTATTGCTACGATACCTAGACATCTGCAAACGCTATTTCCTTGCAAGGAAGTGTCGCATTTACATTCATTTGAAGTGTAGACGAGGAATACATAACACTTTGCAAATCATATTATATCTTACGATGAAACATAGAAATGAAATGCGATATCGCGTTTTAAGAAGCATTGGAACTCTATTGCTACGATAGGTAGACATCTGCAAACGCTATTTCCTAGCAAGGAAGTGTCGCATTTACATTCATTTGAAGTGTACAAGAGGAATATAAACACTTCGCAAATCATATTATATCTTACCATGAAACTTGGAAATGAGATGCGATATCGCGTTTTAAGAAGCATTAGAACTCTATTGCTACGATAGGTATATATCTGCAAACGCTATTTCCTAGCAAGGAAGTGTCGCATTTACATTCATTTGAAGTGTAGACGAGGACTACATAACACTTCGCAAATCATATTATATCTTACCATGAAACATAGAAATGAGATGCGATATCGCTTTTTAAGAATCATAAGAACTCTATTGCTACGAAAGGTAGACATCTGCAAACGCTATTTCCTTGCAAGGAAGTGTGGCATTTACATTCATTTGAAGTGTAGACGGGGAATACATGACACTTCGCAAATCATATTATATCTTACCATGAAACATAGAAATGAGATGCGATATCGCGTCTTAAGAAGCACTTGAACTCTATTGCTACGATAGGTAGACATCTGCAAACGCTATTTCCTAGCAAGGAAGTGTCGCATTTACATTCATTTGAAGTGTAGACGAGGACTACATAACACTTCGCGAATCATATTCTATCTTACCATGAAACATAGAAATGAGATGCGATATCGCGCTTTAAGAAGCATTAGAACTCTATTGCTACGATACGTAGATATCTCCAAACGCTATTTCCTTGCAAGGAAGTGTCGCATTTACATTCATTTGAAGTGTAGACGAGGACTACATAACACTTCGCGAATCATATTATATCTTACCATCAAACATAGAAATGAGATGCGATATCGCGTTTTAAGAATCATAAGAACTCTATTGCTACGATACGTATATAGACATCTGCAAACGCTATTTCCTTGCAAGGAAGTGTCGCATTTACATTCATTTGAAGTGTAGACGAGTAATACATAACACTTCCCCAATCATATTATATCTTACCATGAAACATAGAAATGAGATGCGATATCGCGTTTTTAGAAGCATTGGAACTCTATTGCTGCGATACGTAGACATCTGCAAACGCTATTTCCTTGCAAGGAAGAGTCGCATTTACATTCATTTGATGTGTAGACGAAGAATACATGACACTTCGCGAATCATATTATATCTTACCATCAAACATAGAAATGAGATGCGATATCGCGTTTTAAGAATCATAAGAACTCTATTGCTACGATACGTATATAGACATCTGCAAACGCTATTTCCTTGGAAGGAAGTGTCGCATTTACATTCATTTGAAGTGTAGACGAGTAATACATAACACTTCGCAAATCATATTATATCTTACCATGAAACATGGAAATGAGATGCGATATCGCGTTTTAAGAAGCATTGGAACTCTATTGCTACGATAGGTAGACATCTGCATCGCTATTTCCTAGCAAGGAAGCTTCGCATTTACATTCATTTGAAGTGTAGAAGAGGAATACATAACACTTCGCAAATCATATTATATCTTACCATGAAACATGGAAATGAGATGCGATATCGCGTTTTAAGAAGCATTAAAACTCTATTGCTACGATAGGTAGACATCTGCAAACGCTATTTCCTCGCAAGGAAGTGTCGCATTTACATTCATTTGAAGTGTAGACGAGGAATACATAACACTTCGCCAATCATATTATATCTTACCATGAAACATAGAAATGAGATGCGATATCGCGTCTTAAGAAGCACTTGAACTCTATTGCTACGATAGGTAGACATCTGCAAACGCTATTTCCTAGCAAGGAAGTGTCGCATTTACATTCATTTGAAGTGTAGACGAGGAATACATAACACTTCGCAAATCATATTATATCTTACCGTGAAACATAGAAATGAGATGCGATATCGCGTTTTAAGAAGTATTAGAACACTATTGCTAAGATAGGTAGACATTTGCAAACGCTATTTCCTTGCAAGGAAGTGTCGCATTTACATTCATTTGAAGTGTAGACGAGGAATACATAACACTTCTCCAATCATATTATATCTTACCATGAAACATAGAAATGAGATGCGAAATCGCGTTTTAAGAAGCATTAGAACTCTATTGCTACGATAGGTAGACATCTGCAAACGCTGTTTCCTAGCAAGGAAGTGTCGCATTTACATTCATTTGAAGTGTAGACGAGGACTACATAACACTTCGCGAATCATATTATATCTTACCATCAAACATAGAAATGAGATGCGATATCGCGTTTTAAGAATCATAAGAACTCTATTGCTACGATACGTATATAGACATCTGCAAACGATATTTCCTTGCAAGGAAGTGTCGCATTTACATTCATTTGAAGTGTAGACGAGTAATACATAACACTTCCCCAATCATATTATATCTTACCATGAAACATAGAAATGAGATGCGATATCGCGTTTTAAGAAGTATTAGAACACTATTGCTAAGATAGGTAGACATTTGCAAACGCTATTTCCTTGCAAGAAAGTGTCGCATTTACATTCATTTGAAGTGTAGACGAGGAATACATAACACTTCTCCAATCATATTATATCTTACCATGAAACATAGAAATGAGATGCGATGTCGCGTTTTAAGAAGCATTAGAACTCTATTGCTACGATAGGTAGACATCTGCAAACGCTATTTCCTAGCAAGGAAGTGTCGCATTTACATTCATTTGAAGTGTAGACGAGGACTACATAACACTTCGCGAATCATATTCTATCTTACCATGAAACATAGAAATGAGATGCGATATCGCGCTTTAAGAAGCATTAGAACTCTATTGCTACGATACGTAGACATCTCCAAACGCTATTTCCTTGCAAGGAAGTGTCGCATTTACATTCATTTGAAGTGTAGACGAGGACTACGTAACACTTCGCGAATCATATTATATCTTACCATCAAACATAGAAATGAGATGCGATATCGCGTTTTAAGAATCATAAGAACTCTATTGCTACGATACGTATATAGACATCTGCAAACGATATTTCCTTGCAAGGAAGTGTCGCATTTACATTCATTTGAAGTGTAGACGAGTAATACATAACACTTCCCCAATCATATTATATCTTACCATGAAACATAGAAATGAGATGCGATATCGCGTTTTAAGAAGCATTGGAACTCTATTGCTGCGATACGCAGACATCTGCAAACGCTATTTCCTTGCAAGGAAGAGTCGCATTTACATTCATTTGATGTGGAGACGAAGAATGCATGACACTTCGCAAATCATATTTTATCTTACCATGAAACATAGAAATGAGATGCGATATCGCGCTTTAAGAAGCAATAGAACTCTATTGCTACGATACCTAGTCATCTGCAGACGCTATTTCCTAGCAGGGAAGTGTGGCATTTACATTCATTTGATGTGTAGACGGGGAATACATGACACTTCGCAAATCATATTATATCTTACCATGAAACATAGAAATGTGATGCGATATCGCGTTTTAAGAATCATAAGAACTCTATTGCTACGATACGTAGACATCTGCAAACGCTATTTCCATGCAAGGAAGTGTCGCATTTACATTCATTTGATGTGTAGAAGAGGAATACATAACACATCGCAAATCATATTATACCTTATCATGAAACATAGAAATGAGGAGCGATATCGCGTTTTAAGAAGTATTAGAACACTATTGCTAAGATAGGTAGTCATTTGCAAACGCTATTTCCTTGCAAGGAAGTGTCGCATTTACATTCATTTGAAGTGTAGACGAGGAATGCATAACACTTCTCCAATCATATTATATCTTACCATGAAACATAGAAATGAGATGCGATATCGCGTTTTAAGAAGCATTGGAAATCTATTGCTACGATACGTAGACATCTGCAAACGCTATATCCTAGCGAGGAAGTGTCGCATTCACATTCATTTGAAGTGTAGACGAGGAAAACATAACACTTCGCAAATCATATTATATATTACCATGAATCACAGAAATGAGATGCGATATCGCGTTTTAAGAATCATAAGAACTCTATTGCTACGATCCCTAGTCATCTGCAGACGCTATTTCCTAGCAGGGAAGTGTGGCATTTACATTCATTTGAAGCGTAGACGGGGAATACATGACACTTCGCAAATCTTATTATATCTTACCATGAAACATAGAAATGTGAGGCGATTTCGCGTTTTAAGAAGCATTGGAAATCTATTGCTACGATACGTAGACATCTGCAAACGCTATATCCTAGCGAGGAAGTGTCGCATTCACATTCATTTGAAGTGTGGACGACGAATACATAACACTTCGCAAATCATATTATATCTTACCATGAAACACAGAAATGAGATGCGATATCGCATTTAAAAATCATAAGAACTCTATTGCTACGATACGTAGACATCTCCAAACGCTATTTCCTTGCAAGGAAGTGTCGCATTTACATTCATTTGAAGTGTAGACGAGGAATACATAACACTTCGCAAATCATATTATACCTTACCATGAAACATAGAAATGAGATGCGATATCGCGTTTTATGAATCATAAGAACTCTATTGCTACGATACGTAGACATATGCAAACGCTATTTCCTTGCAAGGAAGAGTCGCATTTACATTCATTTGAAGTGTAGACGAAGAATACATGACACGTCGCAAATCATATTATATCTTACCATGAAACATAGAAATGAGATGCGATATCGCGTTTTAAGAAGCATTAGAACTCTATTGCTACGATAGGTAGACATCTGCATCGCTATTTCCTAGCAAGGAAGTTTCGCATTTACATTCATTTGAAGTGTAGAAGAGGAATACATAACACTTCGCAAATCATATTATATCTTACCATGAAACATGGAAATGAGATGCGATATCGCGTTTTAAGAAGCAATAAAACTCTATTGCTACGATAGGTAGACATCTGCAAACGCTATTTCCTAGCAAGGAAGTGTCGCATTTACATTCATTTGAAGTGCAGACGAGGAATACATAACACTTCGCAAATCATATTATATCTTACCATGAAACATAGAAATATGATGCGATATCGCGTTTTAAGAAGCATTAGAACTCAATTGCTACGATAGGTAGACATCTGCATCGCTATTTCCTTGCAAGGAAGTGTCGCATTTACATCCATTTGAAGTGTAGACGCGGAATACATAACACTTCTCCAATCATATTATATCTTACCATGAAACGTAGAAATGAGATGCGATATCGCGTTTTAAGAAGCATTAGAACACTATTGCTACGATAGGTAGACATTTGCAAACGCTATTTCCTAGCAAAGAAGTGTCGCATTTACATTCATTTGAAGTGTAGACGAGGAATACATAACACATCGCAAATCATATTATATCTTACCATGAAACATAGATATGAGATGCGATATCGCGTTTAAAGAAGCATTTGAACTCTATTGCTTCGATACGTAGACATCCGCAAACGCTATTTCCTAGCAAGGAAGTGTCGCATTCACATTCATTTGAAGTGTAGACGTGGTCTTCATAACACTTCGCAATGAATATAGCATCTTATCATGAAACATAGAAATGAGATGCGATATCTCGTTTTAAGAAGCACTAAAACTCCATCCCTACGATACGTAGACATCTGCAAACGCTATTTCCTAGCAAGGAAGTGTCGCATTCACATTCATTTGAAGTGTAGACGTGGACTACATAACACTTCGTAAATCATATCATATCTTACCATGAAACATAGAAATGAGATGCGATATCGCGTTTTAAGGAGCATTAGATCTCTATTGCTACGATACGTTGACATCTGCAAACGCTATTTCCTAGCAAGGAAGTGTCGCATTTACATTCATTTGAAGTGTAGACGAGAAATACATAACACTTCGCAATGAATATTACATCTTGTCATGAAACATAGAAATGAGATGCGATATCTCGTTTTAAGAAGCATTTGAACTCTATTGCTACGATACGTAGACATCTGCAATCGCTATTTCCTAGCAAGGAAGTGTCGCATGTACATTCATTTGAAGTGTAGGCGAGGAATACATAACACTTCGCAAATCATATTATATCTTACCATGAAACATAGAGATGAGATGCGATATCGCGTTTTAAGAAGCATTTGAACTCTATTGCTTCGATACGTAGACATCTGCAAACGCTATTGCCTTGCAAGGAAGTGTGGCATTTACATTCATTTGAAGTGTAGACGAGGAATACATGACACTTCGCAAATCATATTATATCTTACCATGAAACATAGAAATGAGATTCGATATCGCGTTTTAAGAAGCATTAGAAAGCTATTGCTACGATACGTAGACATCTGCAATCGCTATTTCCTAGCAAGGAAATGTCGCATTTACATTCATTTGAAATGTAGACGAGGAATACATGATACTTCGCAAATCATATTATATCTTACCATGAAACATAGAAATGAGATGCGATATCGCGTTTTAAGAATCATAAGAACTCTATTGCTACGATACGTAGACATCTGCAAACGCTATTTCCTTGCAAGGAAGTGTCGCATTTACATTCATTTGAAGTGTAGACGAGGACTACATAACACTTCGCGAATCATATTATATCTTACCATCAAACATAGAAATGAGATGCGATATCGCGTTTTAAGAATCATAAGAACTCTATTGCTACGATACGTATATAGACATCTGCAAACGCTATTTCCTTGCAAGGAAGTGTCGCATTTACATTCATTTGAAGTGTAGACGAGTAATACATAACACTTCCCCAATCATATTATATCTTACCATGAAACATAGAAATGAGATGCGATATCGCGTTTTATGAAGCATTGGAACTCTACTGCTGCGATACGTAGACATCTGCGAACGCTATTTCCTTGCAAGGAAGAGTCGCATCTACATTCATTTGATGTGTAGACGAAGAATACATGACACTTCGCAAATCATATTTTATCTTACCATGAAACATAGAAATGAGATGCGATATCGCGCTTTAAGAAGCAATAGAACTCTATTGCTACGATACCTAGTCATCTGCAGACGCTATTTCCTAGCAGGGAAGTGTGGCATTTACATTCATTTGATGTGTAGACGGGGAATACATGACACTTCGCAAATCATATTATATCTTACCATAAAACATAGAAATGTGATGCGATATCGCGTTTTAAGAATCATAAGAACTCTATTGCTACGATACGTAGACATCTGCAAACGCTATTTCCATGCAAGGAAGTGTCGCATTTACATTCATTTGATGTGTAGAAGAGGAATACATAACACATCGCAAATCATATTATACCTTATCATGAAACATAGAAATGAGGAGCGATATCGCGTTTTAAGAAGTATTAGAACACTATTGCTAAGATAGGTAGTCATTTGCAAACGCTATTTCCTTGCAAGGAAGTGTCGCATTTACATTCATTTGAAGTGTAGACGAGGAATGCATAACACTTCTCCAATCATATTATATCTTACCATGAAACATAGAAATGAGATGCGATATCGCGTTTTAAGAAGCATTGGAAATCTATTGCTACGATACGTAGACATCTGCAAACGCTATATCCTAGCGAGGAAGTGTCGCATTCACATTCATTTGAAGTGTAGACGAGGAATACATAACACTTCGCAAATCATATTATATATTACCATGAATCACAGAAATGAGATGCGATATCGCGTTTTAAGAATCATAAGAACTCTATTGCTACGATCCCTAGTCATCTGCAGACGCTATTTCCTAGCAGGGAAGTGTGGCATTTACATTCATTTGAAGCGTAGACGGGGAATACATGACACTTCGCAAATCTTATTATATCTTACCATGAAACATAGAAATGTGAGGCGATTTCGCGTTTTAAGAAGCATTGGAAATCTATTGCTACGATACGTAGACATCTGCAAACGCTATATCCTAGCGAGGAAGTGTCGCATTCACATTCATTTGAAGTGTGGACGACGAATACATAACACTTCGCAAATCATATTATATCTTACCATGAAACACAGAAATGAGATGCGATATCGCATTTAAAAATCATAAGAACTCTATTGCTACGATACGTAGACATCTCCAAACGCTATTTCCTTGCAAGGAAGTGTCGCATTTACATTCATTTGAAGTGTAGACGAGGAATACATAACACTTCGCAAATCATATTATACCTTACCATGAAACATAGAAATGAGATGCGATATCGCGTTTTATGAATCATAAGAACTCTATTGCTACGATACGTAGACATATGCAAACGCTATTTCCTTGCAAGGAAGAGTCGCATTTACATTCATTTGAAGTGTAGACGAAGAATACATGACACGTCGCAAATCATATTATATCTTACCATGAAACATAGAAATGAGATGCGATATCGCGTTTTAAGAAGCATTAGAACTCTATTGCTACGATAGGTAGACATCTGCATCGCTATTTCCTAGCAAGGAAGTTTCGCATTTACATTCATTTGAAGTGTAGAAGAGGAATACATAACACTTCGCAAATCATATTATATCTTACCATGAAACATGGAAATGAGATGCGATATCGCGTTTTAAGAAGCATTAAAACTCTATTGCTACGATAGGTAGACATCTGCAAACGCTATTTCCTAGCAAGGAAGTGTCGCATTTACATTCATTTGAAGTGCAGACGAGGAATACATAACACTTCGCAAATCATATTATATCTTACCATGAAACATAGAAATATGATGCGATATCGCGTTTTAAGAAGCATTAGAACTCAATTGCTACGATAGGTAGACATCTGCATCGCTATTTCCTTGCAAGGAAGTGTCGCATTTACATCCATTTGAAGTGTAGACGCGGAATACATAACACTTCTCCAATCATATTATATCTTACCATGAAACGTAGAAATGAGATGCGATATCGCGTTTTAAGAAGCATTAGAACACTATTGCTACGATAGGTAGACATTTGCAAACGCTATTTCCTAGCAAAGAAGTGTCGCATTTACATTCATTTGAAGTGTAGACGAGGAATACATAACACATCGCAAATCATATTATATCTTACCATGAAACATAGATATGAGATGCGATATCGCGTTTAAAGAAGCTTTTGAACTCTATTGCTTCGATACGTAGACATCCGCAAACGCTATTTCCTAGCAAGGAAGTGTCGCATTCACATTCATTTGAAGTGTAGACGTGGTCTTCATAACACTTCGCAATGAATATAGCATCTTATCATGAAACATAGAAATGAGATGCGATATCTCGTTTTAAGAAGCACTAAAACTCCATCCCTACGATACGTAGATATCTGCAAACGCTATTTCCTAGCAAGGAAGTGTCGCATTCACATTCATTTGAAGTGTAGACGTGGACTACATAACACTTCGTAAATCATATCATATCTTACCATGAAACATAGAAATGAGATGCGATATCGCGTTTTAAGGAGCATTAGATCTCTATTGCTACGATACGTTGACATCTGCAAACGCTATTTCCTAGCAAGGAAGTGTCGCATTTACATTCATTTGAAGTGTATACGAGAAATACATAACACTTCGCAATGAATATTACATCTTGTCATGAAACATAGAAATGAGATGCGATATCTCGTTTTAAGAAGCATTTGAACTCTATTGCTACGATACGTAGACATCTGCAATCGCTATTTCCTAGCAAGGAAGTGTCGCATGTACATTCATTTGAAGTGTAGGCGAGGAATACATAACACTTCGCAAATCATATTATATCTTACCATGAAACATAGAGATGAGATGCGATATCGCGTTTTAAGAAGCATTTGAACTCTATTGCTTCGATACGTAGACATCTGCAAACGCTATTGCCTTGCAAGGAAGTGTGGCATTTACATTCATTTGAAGTGTAGACGAGGAATACATGACACTTCGCAAATCATATTATATCTTACCATGAAACATAGAAATGAGATTCGATATCGCGTTTTAAGAAGCATTAGAAAGCTATTGCTACGATACGTAGACATCTGCAATCGCTATTTCCTAGCAAGGAAATGTCGCATTTACATTCATTTGAAATGTAGACGAGGAATACATGATACTTCGCAAATCATATTATATCTTACCATGAAACATAGAAATGAGATGCGATATCGCGTTTTAAGAATCATAAGAACTCTATTGCTACGATACGTAGACATCTGCAAACGCTATTTCCTTGCAAGGAAGTGTCGCATTTACATTCATTTGAAGTGTAGACGAGGACTACATAACACTTCGCGAATCATATTATATCTTACCATCAAACATAGAAATGAGATGCGATATCGCGTTTTAAGAATCATAAGAACTCTATTGCTACGATACGTATATACACATCTGCAAACGCTATTTCCTTGCAAGGAAGTGTCGCATTTACATTCATTTGAAGTGTAGACGAGTAATACATAACACTTCGCAAATCATATTATATCTTACCATGAAACATGGAAATGAGATGCGATATCGCGTTTTAAGAAGCATTAGAACTCTATTGCTACGATAGGTAGACATCTGCATCGCTATTTCCTAGCAAGGAAGTTTCGCATTTACATTCATTTGAAGTGTAGAAGAGGAATACATAACACTTCGCAAATCATATTATATCTTACCATGAAACATGGAAATGAGATGCGATATCGCGTTTTAAGAAGCATTAAAACTCTATTTCTACGATAGGTAGACATCTGCAAACGCTATTTCCTAGCAAGGAAGTGTCGCATTTACATTCATTTGAAGTGTAGACGAGGAATACATAACACTTCGCAAATCATATTATATCTTACCATGAAACGTAGAAATGAGATGCGATATCGCGTCTTAAGAAGCACTTGAACTCTATTGCTTCGATACGTAGACATCTGCAAACGCTATTTCCTTGCAAGGAAGAGTCGCATTTACATTCATTTGAAGTGTAGACGAGGAATACATAACACTTCGCAAATCATATTATATCTTACCGTGAAACATAGAAATGAGATGCGATATCGCGTTTTAAGAAGTATTAGAACACTATTGCTAAGATAGGTAGACATTTGCAAACGCTATTTCCTTGCAAGAAAGTGTCGCATTTACATTCATTTGAAGTGTAGACGAGGAATACATAACACTTCTCCAATCATATTATATCTTACCATGAAACATAGAAATGAGATGCGATGTCGCGTTTTAAGAAGCATTAGAACTCTATTGCTACGATAGGTAGACATCTGCAAACGCTATTTCCTAGCAAGGAAGTGTCGCATTTACATTCATTTGAAGTGTAGACGAGGACTACATAACACTTCGCGAATCATATTCTATCTTACCATGAAACATAGAAATGAGATGCGATATCGCGCTTTAAGAAGCATTAGAACTCTATTGCTACGATACGTAGACATCTCCAAACGCTATTTCCTTGCAAGGAAGTGTCGCATTTACATTCATTTGAAGTGTAGACGAGGACTACGTAACACTTCGCGAATCATATTATATCTTACCATCAAACATAGAAATGAGATGCGATATCGCGTTTTAAGAATCATAAGAACTCTATTGCTACGATACGTATATAGACATCTGCAAACGCTATTTCCCTGCAAGGAAGTGTCGCATTTACATTCATTTGAAGTGTAGACGAGTAATACATAACACTTCCCCAATCATATTATATCTTACCATGAAACATGGAAATGAGATGCGATATCGCGTTTTAAGAAGCATTGGAACTCTATTGCTGCGATACGTAGACAACTGCAAACGCTATTTCCTTGCAAGGAAGTGTCGCATTTACATTCATTTGATGTGTAGAAGAGGAATACATAACACATCGCAAATCATATTATACCTTATCATGAAACATAGAAATGAGGAGCGATATCGCGTTTTAAGAAGTATTAGAACACTATTGCTAAGATAGGTAGACATCTGCAATCGCTATTTCCTAGCAAGGAAGTGTCGCATGTACATTCATTTGAAGTGTAGGCGAGGAATACATAACACTTCGCAGATAATATTATATCTTACCATGAAACATAGAAATGAGATGCGATATCGCGTTTTAAGAATCATAAGAACTCTATTGCTACGATACGTAGACATCTGCAAACGCTATTTCCTTGCAAGGAAGTGTCGCATTTACATTCATTTGAAGTGTAGACGAGGACTACATAACACTTCGCGAATCATATTATATCTTACCATGAAACATAGAAATGTGATGCGATATCGCGTTTTAAGAATCATAAGAACTCTATTGCTACGATACGTAGACATCTGCAAACGCTATTTCCATGCAAGGAAGTGTCGCATTTACATTCATTTGATGTGTAGAAGAGGAATACATAACACATCGCAAATCATATTATACCTTATCATGGAACATAGAAATGAGGAGCGATATCGCGTTTTAAGAAGTATTAGAACACTATTGCTAAGATAGGTAGACATCTGCAGTCGCTATTTCCTAGCAAGGAAGTGTCGCATGTACATTCATTTGAAGTGTAGGCGAGGAATACATAACACTTCGCAAATCATATTATATCTTACCATAAAACAAAGAGATGAGATGCGATATCGCGTTTTAAGAAGCATTTGAACTCTATTGCTTCGATACGTAGACATCTGCAAACGCTATTTCCTTGCAAGGAAGTGTGGCATTTACATTCATTTGAAGTGTAGACGAGGAATACATGACACTTCGCAAATCATATTATATCTTACCATGAAACATAGAAATGAGATTCGATATCGCGTTTTAAGAAGCATTAGAAAGCTATTGCTACGATACGTAGACATCTGCAAACGCTATTTCCATGCAAGGAAGTGTCGCATTTACATTCATTTGATGTGTAGAAGAGGAATACATAACACATCGCAAATCATATTATACCTTATCATGGAACATAGAAATGAGGAGCGATATCGCGTTTTAAGAAGTATTAGAACACTATTGCTAAGATAGGTAGACATCTGCAATCGCTATTTCCTAGCAAGGAAGTGTCGCATGTACATTCATTTGAAGTGTAGGCGAGGAATACATAACACTTCGCAAATCATATTATATCTTACCATAAAACAAAGAGATGAGATGCGATATCGCGTTTTAAGAAGCATTTGAACTCTATTGCTTCGATACGTAGACATCTGCAAACGCTATTTCCTTGCAAGGAAGTGTGGCATTTACATTCATTTGAAGTGTAGACGAGGAATACATGACACTTCGCAAATCATATTATATCTTACCATGAAACATAGAAATGAGATTCGATATCGCGTTTTAAGAAGCATTAGAAAGCTATTGCTACGATACGTAGACATCTGCAATCCTTTTCCTAGCAAGGAAATGTCGCATTTACATTCATTTGAAATGTAGACGAGGAATACATGATACTTCGCAAATCATATTATATCTTACCATGAAACATAGAAATGAGATGCGATATCGCGTTTTAAGAATCATAAGAACTCTATTGCTACGATACGTAGACATCTGCAAACGCTATTTCCATGCAAGGAAGTGTCGCATTTACATTCATTTGAAGTGTAGACGAGGACTACATAACACTTCGCGAATCATATTATATCTTACAATCAAACATCGAAATGAGATGCGATATCGCGTTTTAAGAATCATAAGAACTCTATTGCTACGATACGTATATAGACATCTTCAAACGCTATTTCCTTGGAAGGAAGTGTCGCATTTACATTCATTTGAAGTGTAGACGAGTAATACATAACACTTCGCAAATCATATTATAACTTACCATGAAACATGGAAATGAGATGCGATATCGCGTTTTAAGAAGCATTAGAACTCTATTGCTACGATAGGTAGACATCTGCATCGCTATTTCCTAGCAAGGAAGTTTCGCATTTACATTCATTTGAAGTGTAGAAGAGGAATACATAACACTTCGCAAATCATATTATATCTTACCATGAAACATGGAAATGTGATGCGATATCGCGTTTTAAGAAGCATTAAAACTCTATTGCTACGATAGGTAGACATCTGCAAACGCTATTTCCTAGCAAGGAAGTGTCGCATTTACATTCATTTGAAGTGTAGACGAGGAATACATAACACTTCGCAAATCATATTATATCTTACCATGAAACATAGAAATGAGATGCGATATCGCGTCTTAAGAAGCACATGAACTCTATTGCTTCGATACGTAGACATCTGCAAACGCTATTTCCTTGCAAGGAAGAGTCGCATTTACATTCATTTGAAGTGTAGACGAGGAATACATAACACTTCGCAAATCATATTATATCTTACCGTGAAACATAGAAATGAGATGCGATATCGCGTTTTAAGAAGTATTAGAACACTATTGCTAAGATAGGTAGACATTTGCAAACGCTATTCCCTTGCAAGGAAGTGTCGCATTTACATTCATTTGAAGTGTAGACGAGGAATACATAACACTTCTCCAATCATATTATATCTTACCATGAAACATAGAAATGAGATGCGATATCGCGTTTTAAGAAGCATTAGAACTCTATTGCTACGATAGGTAGACATCTGCAAACGCTATTTCCTAGCAAGGAAGTGTCGCATTTACATTCATTTGAAGTGTAGACGAGGACTACATAACACTTAGCGAATCATATTCTATCTTACCATGAAACATAGCAATGAGATGCGATATCGCGTTTTAAGAATCATAAGAACTCTATTGCTACGATACGTATATAGACATCTGCAAACGCTATTTCCTTGCAAGGAAGTGTCGCATTTACATTCATTTGAAGTGTAGACGAGTAATACATAACACTTCCCCAATCATATTATATCTTACCATGAAACATAGAAATGAGATGCGATATCGCGTTTTAAGAAGCATTGGAACTCTATTGCTGCGATACGTAGACATCTGCAAACGCTATTTCCTTGCAAGGAAGAGTCGCATTTACATTCATTTGATGTGTAGACGAAGAATGCATGACACTTCGCAAATCATATTTTATCTTACCATGAAACATAGAAATGAGATGCGATATCGCGCTTTAAGAAGCAATAGAACTCTATTGCTACGATACCTAGTCATCTGCAGACGCTATTTCCTAGCAGGGAAGTGTGGCATTTACATTCATTTGATGTGTAGACGGGGAATACATGACACTTCGCAAATCATATTATATCTTACCATGAAACATAGAAATGTGATGCGATATCGCGTTTTAAGAATCATAAGAAATCTATTGCTACGATACGTAGACATCTGCAAACGCTATTTCCATGCAAGGAAGTGTCGCATTTACATTCATTTGCTGTGTAGAAGAGGAATACATAACACATCGCAAATCATATTATACCTTATCATGGAACATAGAAATGAGGAGCGATATCGCGTTTTAAGAAGTATTAGAACACTATTGCTAAGATAGGTAGACATCTGCAATCGCTATTTCCTAGCAAGGAAGTGTCGCATGTACATTCATTTGAAGTGTAGGCGAGGAATACATAACACTTCGCAAATCATATTATATCTTACCATAAAACATAGAGATGAGATGCGATATCGCGTTTTAAGAAGCATTTGAACTCTATTGCTTCGATACGTAGACATCTGCAAACGCCATTTCCTTGCAAGGAAGTGTGGCATTTACATTCATTTGAAGTGTAGACGAGGAATACATGACACTTCGCAAATCATATTATATCTTACCATGAAACATAGAAATGAGATTCGATATCGCGTTTTAAGAAGCATTAGAAAGCTATTGCTACGATACGTAGACATCTGCAATCGCTATTTCCTAGCAAGGAAATGTCGCATTTACATTCATTTGAAATGTAGACGAGGAATACATGATACTTCGCAAATCATATTATATCTTACCATGAAACATAGAAATGAGATGCGATATCGCGTTTTAAGAATCATAAGAACTCTATTGCTACGATACGTAGACATCTGCAAACGCTATTTCCATGCAAGGAAGTGTCGCATTTACATTCATTTGAAGTGTAGACGAGGACTACATAACACTTCGCGAATCATATTATATCTTACCATCAAACATCGAAATGAGATGCGATATCGCGTTTTAAGAATCATAAGAACTCTATTGCTACGATACGTATATAGACATCTGCAAACGCTATTTCCTTGCAAGGAAGTGTCGCATTTACATTCATTTGAAGTGTAGACGAGTAATACATAACACTTCCCCAATCATATTATATCTTACCATGAAACATAGAAATGAGATGCGATATCGCGTTTTAAGAAGCATTGGAACTCTATTGCTGCGATACGTAGACATCTGCAAACGCTATTTCCTTGCAAGGAAGAGTCGCATTTACATTCATTTGATGTGTAGACGAAGAATGCATGACACTTCGCAAATCATATTTTATCTTACCATGAAACATAGAAATGAGATGCGATATCGCGCTTTAAGAAGCAACAGAACTCTATTGCTACGATATCTAGTCATCTGCAGACGCTATTTCCTAGCAGGGAAGTGTGGCATTTACATTCATTTGATGTGTAGACGGGGAATACATGACACTTCGCAAATCATATTATATCTTACCATGAAACATAGAAATGTGATGCGATATCGCGTTTTAAGAATCATAAGAACTCTATTGCTACGATACGTAGACATCTGCAAACGCTATTTCCATGCAAGGAAGTGTCGCATTTACATTCATTTGATGTGTAGAAGAGGAATACATAACACATCGCAAATCATATTATACCTTATCATGAAACATAGAAATGAGGAGCGATATCGCGTTTTAAGAAGTATTAGAACACTATTGCTAAGATAGGTAGACATTTGCAAACGCTATTTCCTTGCAAGGAAGTGTCGCATTTACATTCATTTGAAGTGTAGACGAGGAATGCATAACACTTCTCCAATCATATTATATCTTACCATGAAACATAGAAATGAGATGCGATATCGCGTTTTAAGAAGCATTGGAAATCTATTGCTACGATACGTAGACATCTGCAACCGCTATATCCTAGCGAGGAAGTGTCGCATTCACATTCATTTGAAGTGTAGACGAGGAATACATAACACTTCGCAAATCATATTATATATTACCATGAATCACAGAAATGAGATGCGACATCGCGTTTTAAGAATCATAAGAACTCTATTGCTACGATCCCTAGTCATCTGCAGACGCTATTTCCTAGCAGGGAAGTGTGGCATTTACATTCATTTGAAGCGTAGACGGGGAATACATGACACTTCGCAAATCTTATTATATCTTACCATGAAACATAGAAATGTGAGGCGATTTCGCGTTTTAAGAAGCATTGGAAATCTATTGCTACGATACGTAGACATCTGCAAACGCTATATCCTAGCGAGGAAGTGTCGCATTCACATTCATTTGAAGTGTGGACGACGAATACATAACACTTCGCAAATCATATTATATCTTACCATGAAACACAGAAATGAGATGCGATATCGCGTTTTAAGAATCATAAGAACTCTATTGCTACGATACGTAGACATATGCAAACGCTTTTTCCTTGCAAGGAAGAGTCGCATTTTCATTCATTTGAAGTGTAGACGAAGAATACATGACACGTCGCAGATCATATTATATCTTACCATGAAACATAGAAATGAGATGCGATATCGCGTTTTAAGAAGCATTAGAACTCTATTGCTACGATAGGCAGACATCTGCATCGCTATTTCCTAGCAAGGAAGTTTCGCATTTACATTCATTTGAAGTGTAGAAGAGGAATACATAACACTTCGCAAATCATATTATATCTTACCATGAAACATGGAAATGAGATGTGATATCGCGCTTTAAGAAGCATTAGAACTCTATCGCTACGATACGTAGACATCTCCAAACGCTATTTCCTTGCAAGGAAGTGTCGCATTTACATTCATTTGAAGTTTAGACGAGGACTACATAACACTTCGCGAATCATATTATATCTTACCATCAAACATAGAAATGAGATGCGATATCGCGTTTTAAGAATCATAAGAACTCTATTGCTACGATACGTATATAGACATCTGCAAACGCTATTTCCTTGCAAGGAAGTGTCGCATTTACATTCATTTGAAGTGTAGACGAGTAATACATAACACTTCCCCAATCATATTATATCTTACCATGAAACATAGAAATGAGATGCGATATCGCGTTTTAAGAAGCATTGGAACTCTATTGCTGCGATACGTAGACATCTGCAAACGCTATTTCCTTGCAAGGAAGAGTCGCATTTACATTCATTTGATGTGTAGACGAAGAATACATGACACTTCGCAAATCATATTTTATCTTACCATGGAACATAGAAATGAGATGCGATATCGCGCTTTAAGAAGCAATAGAACTCTATTGCTACGATACCTAGTCATCTGCAGACGCTATTTCCTAGCAGGGAAGTGTGGCATTTACATTCATTTGATGTGTAGACGGGGAATACATGACACTTCGCAAATCATATTATATCTTACCATGAAACATAGAAATGTGATGCGATATCGCGTTTTAAGAATCATAAGAACTCTATTGCTACGATACGTAGACATCTGCAAACGCTATTTCCATGCAAGGAAGTGTCGCATTTACATTCATTTGATGTGTAGAAGAGGAATACATAACACATCGCAAATCATATTATACCTTATCATGAAACATAGAAATGAGGAGCGATATCGCGTTTTAAGAAGTATTAGAACACTATTGCTAAGATAGGTAGACATTTGCAAACGCTATTTCCTTGCAAGGAAGTGTCGCATTTACATTCATTTGAAGTGTAGACGAGGAATGCATAACACTTCTCTAATCATATTATATCTTACCATGAAACAGAGAAATGAGATGCGATATCGCGTTTTAAGAAGCATTGGAACTCTATTGCTGCGATACGTAGACATCTGCAAACGCTATTTCCTTGCAAGGAAGAGTCGCATTTACATTCATTTGATGTGTAGACGAAGAATACATGACACTTCGCAAATCATATTTTATCTTACCATGAAACACAGAATTGAGATGCGATATCGCGCTTTAAGAAGCAATAGAACTCTATTGCTACGATACCTAGTCATCTGCAGACGCTATTTCCTAGCAGGGAAGTGTGGCATTTACATTCATTTGATGTGTAGACGGGGAATACATGACACTTCGCAAATCATATTATATCTTACCATGAAACATAGAAATGTGATGCGATATCGCGTTTTAAGAATCATAAGAACTCTATTGCTACGATAGGTAGACATCTGCAAACGCTATTTCCTAGCAAGGAAGTGTCGCATTTACATTCATTTGAAGTGTAGACGAGGACTACATAACACTTCGCGAATCATATTCTATCTTACCATGAAACATAGAAATGAGATGCGATATCGCTTTTCAAGAATCATAAGAACTCTATTGCTACGATACGTAGACATCTGCAAACGCTATTTCCTTGCAAGGAAGTGTCGCATTTACATTTATTTGAAGTGTAGACGAGTAATACATAACACTTCCCCAATCATATTATATCTTACCATGAAACATAGAAATGAGATGCGATATCGCGTTTTAAGAAGCATTGGAAATCTATTGCTACGATACGTAGACATTTGCAAACGTTATATCACAGCGAGGAAGTGTCGCATTTACATTCATTTGAAGTGTAGACGAGAAATACATAACACTTCGCAAATCATATTATACCTTACCATGAAACATAGAAATGAGATGCGATATCGCGTCTTAAGAATCATTAGAACACTATTGCTACGATAGGTTGACATATGCAAACGCTATTTCCTTGCAAGGAAGTGTCGCATTTACATTTATTTGAAGTGTAGACGAGGAATGCATAACACTTCTCCAATCATATTATATCTTACCATGAAACAGAGAAATGAGATGCGATATCGCGTTTTAAGAAGCATTGGAACACTATTGCTGCGATACGTAGACATCTGCAAACGCTATTTCCTTGCAAGGAAGAGTCGCATTTACATTCATTTGATGTGTAGACGAAGAATACATGACACTTCGCAAATCATATTTTATCTTACCATGAAACACAGAATTGAGATGCGATATCGCGCTTTAAGAAGCAATAGAACTCTATTGCTACGATACCTAGTCATCTGCAGACGCTATTTCCTAGCAGGGAAGTGTGGCATTTACATTCATTTGATGTGTAGACGGGGAATACATGACACTTCGCAAATCATATTATATCTTACCATGAAACATAGAAATGTGATGCGATATCGCGTTTTAAGAATCATAAGAACTCTATTGCTACGATAGGTAGACATCTGCAAACGCTATTTCCTAGCATGGAAGTGTCGCATTTACATTCATTTGAAGTGTAGACGAGGACTACATAACACTTCGCGATTCATATTCTATCTTACCATGAAACATAGAAATGAGATGCGATATCGCGTTTTAAGAAGCATTGGAAATCTATTGCTACGATACGTAGACATTTGCAAACGCTATATCCTAGCGAGGAAGTGTCGCATTTACATTCATTTGAAGTGTAGACGAGAAATAAATAACACTTCGCAAATCATATTATACCTTACCATGAAACATAGAAATGAGATGCGATATCGCGTCTTAAGAATCATTAGAACACTATTGCTACGATAGGTTGACATATGCAAACGCTATTTCCTTGCAAGGAAGTGTCGCATTTACATTCATTTGAAGTGTAGACAAGGAATACATAACACTTCGCAAATCATATTATATCTTACCATGAAACATAGAAATGAGATGCGATATCGCGTCTTAAGAAGCATTTGAACTCTATTGCTTCGATACGTAGACATCTGCAAACGCTATTTCCTTGCAAGGAAGTGTCGCATTTACATTCATTTGAAGTGTAGACGAGGAATACATAACACTTCGCAAATCATATTATATCTTACCATGAAACATAGAAATGAGATGCGATATCGCGTTTTAAGAAGTATTAGAACACTATTGCTAAGATAGGTAGACATTCGCAAACGCTATTTCCGTGCAAGGAAGTGTCGCATTTACATTCATTTGAAGTGTAGACGAGGAATGAATAACACTTCTCCAATCATATTATATCTTACCATGAAACATAGAAATGAGATGCGATATCGCGTTTTAAGAAGCATTGGAAATCTATTGCTACGATACGTAGACATCTGCAAACGCTATATCCTAGCGAGGAAGTGTCGCATTCACAGTCATTTGAAGTGTAGACGAGGAATACATAACACTTCGCAAATCATATTATATATTACCATGAAACACAGAAATGAGAAGCGATATCGCGTTTTAAGAATCATAAGAACTCTATTGCTACGATCCCTAGTCATCTGCAGACGCTATTTCCTAGCAGGGAAGTGTGGCATTTACATTCATTTGAAGTGTAGACGGGGAATACATGACACTTCGCAGATCTTATTATATCTTAACATGAAACATAGAAATGTGATGCGATATCGCGTTTTAAGAATCATAAGAACTCTATTGCTACGATACGTAGACATCTGCAAACGCTATATCCTAGCGAGGAAGTGTCGGATTCACATTCATTTGAAGTGTAGACGAGGAATACATAACACTTCGCAAATCATATTATATCTTACCATGAAACATAGAAATAAGATGCGATATCGCGCTTTAAGAAGCAATAGAACTCTATTGCTACGATACCTAGTCATCTGCAGACGCTATTTCCTAGCAGGGAAGTGTGGCATTTACATTCATTTGATGTGTAGACGGGGAATACATGACACTTCGCAAATCATATTATATCTTACCATGAAACATAGAAATGTGATGCGATACGCGTTTTAAGAATCATAAGAACTCTATTGCTACGATACGTAGACATCTGCAAACGCTATTTCCTTGCAAGGAAGTGTCGCATTTACATTCATTTGATGTGTAGAAGAGGAATACATAACACATCGCAAATCATATTATACCTTATCATGAAACATAGAAATGAGGAGCGATATGTCGTTTTAAGAAGCATTAGAACTCTTTTGCTACGATACGTAGACATCTGCAAACGCTATTTCCTTGCAAGGAAGTGTCGCTTTTTCATTCATTTGAAGTGTAGAAGAGGAGTACATAACACTTCGCAAATCATATTATACCTTACCATGAAACATAGAAATGAGATGCGATATCGCGTTTTAAGAATCATTAGAACACTATTGCTACGATAGGTAGACATTTGCAAACGCTATTTCCTTGCAAGGAAGTGTCGCATTTACATTCATTTGAAGTGTAGACGAGGAATGCATAACACTTCTCCAATCATATTATATCTTACCATGAAACAGAGAAATGAGATGCGATATCGCGTTTTAAGAAGCATTGGAACACTATTGCTGCGATACGTAGACATCTGCAAACGCTATTTCCTTGCAAGGAAGAGTCGCATTTACATTCATTTGATGTGTAGACGAAGAATACATGACACTTCGCAAATCATATTTTATCTTACCATGAAACACAGAATTGAGATGCGATATCGCGCTTTAAGAAGCAATAGAACTCTATTGCTACGATACCTAGTCATCTGCAGACGCTATTTCCTAGCAGGGAAGTGTGGCATTTACATTCATTTGATGTGTAGACGGGGAATACATGACACTTCGCAAATCATATTATATCTTACCATGAAACATAGAAATGTGATGCGATATCGCGTTTTAAGAATCATAAGAACTCTATTGCTACGATAGGTAGACATCTGCAAACGCTATTTCCTAGCATGGAAGTGTCGCATTTACATTCATTTGAAGTGTAGACGAGGACTACATAACACTTCGCGATTCATATTCTATCTTACCATGAAACATAGAAATGAGATGCGATATCGCGTTTTAAGAAGCATTGGAAATCTATTGCTACGATACGTAGACATTTGCAAACGCTATATCCTAGCGAGGAAGTGTCGCATTTACATTCATTTGAAGTGTAGACGAGAAATACATAACACTTCGCAAATCATATTATACCTTACCATGAAACATAGAAATGAGATGCGATATCGCGTCTTAAGAATCATTAGAACACTATTGCTACGATAGGTTGACATATGCAAACGCTATTTCCTTGCAAGGAAGTGTCGCATTTACATTCATTTGAAGTGTAGACGAGGAATACATAACACTTCGCAAATCATATTATATCTTACCATGAAACATAGAAATGAGATGCGATATCGCGTCTTAAGAAGCATTTGAACTCTATTGCTTCGATACGTAGACATCTGCAAACGCTATTTCCTTGCAAGGAAGTGTCGCATTTACATTCATTTGAAGTGTAGACGAGGAATACATAACACTTCGCAAATCATATTATATCTTACCATGAAACATAGAAATGAGATGCGATATCGCGTTTTAAGAAGTATTAGAACACTATTGCTAAGATAGGTAGACATTCGCAAACGCTATTTCCGTGCAAGGAAGTGTCGCATTTACATTCATTTGAAGTGTAGACGAGGAATGAATAACACTTCTCCAATCATATTATATCTTACCATGAAACATAGAAATGAGATGCGATATCGCGTTTTAAGAAGCATTGGAAATCTATTGCTACGATACGTAGACATCTGCAAACGCTATATCCTAGCGAGGAAGTGTCGCATTCACATTCATTTGAAGTGTAGACGAGGAATACATAACACTTCGCAAATCATATTATATATTACCATGAAACACAGAAATGAGAAGCGATATCGCGTTTTAAGAATCATAAGAACTCTATTGCTACGATCCCTAGTCATCTGCAGACGCTATTTCCTAGCAGGGAAGTGTGGCATTTACATTCATTTGAAGTGTAGACGGGGAATACATGACACTTCGCAGATCTTATTATATCTTAACATGAAACATAGAAATGTGATGCGATATCGCGTTTTAAGAATCATAAGAACTCTATTGCTACGATACGTAGACATCTGCAAACGCTATATCCTAGCGAGGAAGTGTCGGATTCACATTCATTTGAAGTGTAGACGAGGAATACATAACACTTCGCAAATCATATTATATCTTACCATGAAACATAGAAATAAGATGCGATATCGCGCTTTAAGAAGCAATAGAACTCTATTGCTACGATACCTAGTCATCTGCAGACGCTATTTCCTAGCAGGGAAGTGTGGCATTTACATTCATTTGATGTGTAGACGGGGAATACATGACACTTCGCAAATCATATTATATCTTACCATGAAACATAGAAATGTGATGCGATACGCGTTTTAAGAATCATAAGAACTCTATTGCTACGATACGTAGACATATGCAAACGCTATTTCCTTGCAAGGAAGTGTCGCATTTACATTCATTTGATGTGTAGAAGAGGAATACATAACACATCGCAAATCATATTATACCTTATCATGAAACATAGAAATGAGGAGCGATATGTCGTTTTAAGAAGCATTAGAACTCTTTTGCTACGATACGTAGACATCTGCAAACGCTATTTCCTTGCAAGGAAGTGTCGCTTTTTCATTCATTTGAAGTGTAGAAGAGGAGTACATAACACTTCGCAAATCATATTATACCTTACCATGAAACATAGAAATGAGATGCGATATCGCGTTTTAAGAAGCATTGGAAATCTATTGCTACGATACGTAGACATCTGCAAACGCTATATCCTAGCGAGGAAGTGTCGCATTCACATTCATTTGAAGTGTAGACGAGGAATACATAACACTTCGCAAATCATATTATATATTACCATGAAACACAGAAATGAGAAGCGATATCGCGTTTTAAGAATCATAAGAACTCTATTGCTACGATCCCTAGTCATCTGCAGACGCTATTTCCTAGCAGGGAAGTGTGGCATTTACATTCATTTGAAGTGTAGACGGGGAATACATGACACTTCGCAGATCTTATTATATCTTAACATGAAACATAGAAATGTGATGCGATATCGCGTTTTAAGAATCATAAGAACTCTATTGCTACGATACGTAGACATCTGCAAACGCTATATCCTAGCGAGGAAGTGTCGGATTCACATTCATTTGAAGTGTAGACGAGGAATACATAACACTTCGCAAATCATATTATATCTTACCATGAAACATAGAAATAAGATGCGATATCGCGCTTTAAGAAGCAATAGAACTCTATTGCTACGATACCTAGTCATCTGCAGACGCTATTTCCTAGCAGGGAAGTGTGGCATTTACATTCATTTGATGTGTAGACGGGGAATACATGACACTTCGCAAATCATATTATATCTTACCATGAAACATAGAAATGTGATGCGATACGCGTTTTAAGAATCATAAGAACTCTATTGCTACGATACGTAGACATCTGCAAACGCTATTTCCTTGCAAGGAAGTGTCGCATTTACATTCATTTGATGTGTAGAAGAGGAATACATAACACATCGCAAATCATATTATACCTTATCATGAAACATAGAAATGAGGAGCGATATGTCGTTTTAAGAAGCATTAGAACTCTTTTGCTACGATACGTAGACATCTGCAAACGCTATTTCCTTGCAAGGAAGTGTCGCTTTTTCATTCATTTGAAGTGTAGAAGAGGAGTACATAACACTTCGCAAATCATATTATACCTTACCATGAAACATAGAAATGAGATGCGATATCGCGTTTTAAGAATCATTAGAACACTATTGCTACGATAGGTAGACATTTGCAAACGCTATTTCCTTGCAAGGAAGTGTCGCATTTACATTCATTTGAAGTGTAGACGAGGAATACATAGCACTTCCCCAATCATATTATATCTTACCATGAAACATAGAAATGAGATGCGATATCGCGTTTTAAGAAGCATTGGAACTCTATTGCTACGATACGTAGACATCTGCAAACGCCATTTCCTTGCAAGGAAGTGTCGCATTTACATTCATTTGATGTGTAGACGAGGAATACGTAACACATCGCAAATCATATTATATCTTATCATGAAACATAGAAATGAGGTGCGATATGTCGTTTTAAGAAGCATTAGAACTCTATCCCTACGATACGTAGACATCTGCAAACGCTATTTCCTTGCAAGGAAGAGTCGCATTTACATTCATTTGATGTGTAGACGAAGAACACATGACACTTCGCAAATCATATTTTACCTTACCATGAAACATAGAAATGAGATGCGATATCGCGCTTTATGAAGCATTAGAACTCTATTGCTACGATCCCTAGTCATCTGCAGAAGCTAGTTCCTAGCAGGGATGTGTGGCATTTGCATTCATTTGAAGTGTAGACGAGTAATACATAACACTTCCCCAATCATATTATATCTTACCATGAAACATAGAAATGAGATGCGATATCGCGTTTTAAGAAGCATTGGAACTCTATTGCTGCGATACGTAGACATCTGCAAACTCTATTTCCTTGCAAGGAAGAGTCGCATTTACATTCATTTGATGTGTAGACGGGGAATACATGACACTTCGCAAATCATATTATATCTTACCATGAAACATAGAAATGTGATGCGATATCGCGTTTTAAGAATCATAAGAACTCTATTGCTACGATACGTAGACATCTGCAAACGCTATTTCCTTGCAAGGAAGTGTCGCATTTACATTCATTTGATGTGTAGAAGAGGAATACATAACACATCGCAAATCATATTATACCTTATCATGAAACATAGAAATGAGGAGCGATATGTCGTTTTAAGAAGCATTAGAAATCTATCCCTACGATACGTAGACATCTGCAAACGCTATTTCCTAGCAAGGAAGTGTCGCATTTACATTCATTTGAAGTGTAGACGAGGACTACATAACACTTCGCAAATCATATTATATCTTACCATGAAACATAGAAATGAGATGCGATATCGCTTTTTAAGAATCATAAGAACTCTTTTGCTACGATACGTAGACATCTGCAAACGTTATTTCCTTCCAAGGAAGTGTCGCATTTACATTCATTTGATGTGTAGAAGAGGAATACATAACACATCGCAAATCATATTATATCTTATCATGAAACATAGAAATGAGGTGCGATATGTCGTTTTAAGAAGCATTAGAACTCTATCCCTACGATACGTAGACATCTGCAAACGCTATTTCCTTGCAAGGAAGTGTCGCATTTACATTCATTTGAAGTGTAGAAGAGGAATACATGACACTTCGCGAATCATATTATATCTGACCATGAAACATAGAAATGAGATGCGATATCGCGTTTTAAGAATCATAAGAACTCTATTGCTACGATACGTAGACATCTGCAAACGCTATTTCCTTGCAAGGAAGTGTCGCATTTACATTCATTTGAAGTGCAGAAGAGGAATACATAACACTTCGCAAATCATATTATACCTTACCATAAAACATAGAAATGAGATGCGATATCGCGTTTTAAGAATCATTAGAACACTATTGCTACGATAGGTAGACATTTGCAAACGCTATTTCCTTGCAAGGAAGTGTCGCATTTACATTCATTTGAAGTGTAGACGAGGACTACATAACACTTCGCAAATCATATTATATCTTACCGTGAAACATAGAAATGAGATGCGATATCGCGTTTTAAGAATCATAAGCTCTCTATTGCTACGACACGTAGACATCTGCAAACGCTATTTCCTTGCAAGGAAGTGTCGCATTTACATTCATTTGAAGTGTAGACGAGGAATACATAACACTTCGCAAATCATATTATATCTTACCGTGAAACATAGAAATGAGATGCGATATCGTGTTTTAAGAAGTATTAGAACACTATTGCTACGATACCCAGTCATCTGCAGACGCTATTTCCTAGCAGGGAAGTGTGGCATTTACATTCATTTGAAGTGTAGACGAGGAATGCATAACACTTCGCAATGAATATTATATCTTATCATGAAACATAAAAATGAGATGCGATATCTCGTTTTAAGAAGCATTAGAACTCTATCCCTACGATACGTGGACATCTGCAAACGCTATTTCCTTGCAAGGAAGTGTCGCATTTACATTCATTTGAGGTGTAGAAGAGGAATACATAAAACTACGCAAACCATATTATATCTTACCATGAAACATGGAAATGAGATGCGATATCGCGTTTTAAGAATCATAAGAACTCTATTGCTACGATACGTAGACATCTGCAAACGCTATTTCCTTGCAAGGAAGTGTCGCATTTACATTCATTTGAAGTGTAGACGAGGAATACATAACACTTCGCAAATCATATTATATCTTACCATGAAACACAGAAATGAGATTTGATGTCGCGTTTTAAGAATCATAAGAACTCTATTGCTACGATATGTAGACATCTCCAAACGCTATTTCCTTGCAAGGAAGTGTCGCATTTACATTCATTTGAAGTGTAGACAAGGAATACATAACACTTCGCAAATCATATTATACCTTACCATGAAAAATAGAAATGAGATGCGATATCGCGTTTTAAGAATCATAAGAACTCTATTGCCACGATACGTAGACATCTGCAAACGGTATTTCCTTGCAAGGAAGTGTCGCATTTACATTCATTTGAAGTGTAGAAGAGGAATACATAACACTTCGCAAATCATATTATACCTTACCATGAAACATAGAAATGAGATGCGATATCGCGTTTTAAGAATCATTAGAACACTATTGCTACGATAGGTAGACATTTGCAAACGCTATTTCCTTGCAAGGAAGTGCCGCATTTACATTCATTTGAATCGTAGACGAGGAATGCATAACACTTCGCAATGAATATTATATCTTACCATGAAACATAGAAATCAGATGCGATATCGCGTTTTAAGAAGCATTGGAAATCTGTTGCTACGATACGTAGACATCTCCAAACGCTATTTCCTTGCAAGGAAGTGCGGCATTTACATTCATTTGAAGTGTAGACGAGGAATACATAGCACTTCGCAAATCATAATATATCTTACCATGAAACATAAAAATGAGATGCGATATCGCGTTTTAAGAAGCACTAGAACTCTATTACTACGATACCTAGACATCTGCAAACGCTATTTCCTAGCAAGGAAGTGTCGCATTTACATTCATTTGAAGTGTAGACGAGGAATACATAACACTTCGCAAATCATATTATATCTTACCATGAAACATAGAAATGTGTTGCCATATCGCGTTTTAAGAATCATAAGAACTCTATTGCTACGATACGTAGACATCTGCAAACGCTATTTCCTTGCAAGGTAGTGTCGCATTTACATTCATTTGAAGTGTAGACGAGGAATACATAACACTTCCCCAATCATATTATATCTTACCATGAAACATAGAAATGAGATGCGATATCGCGTTTTAAGAAGCACTAGAGCTCTATTGCTACGATACGTTGACATCTGCAAACGCTATTTCCTTGCAAGGAAGAGTCGCATTTACATTCATTTGAAGTATAGACGAGGAATACATAACACTTCGCATATCATATTATATCTTACCATGAAACATAGAAATGAGATGCGATATCGCGTTTTAGGAAGCATCAGAAATTCAATGCTACGATACGTAGACATCTGCAAACGCTATTTCCTTGCAAAGAAGTGTCGCATTTACATTCATTTGAAGTGTAGACAAGGAATACATAGCACTTCGCAAATCATAATATATCTTACCATGAAACATAGAAATGAGATGCGATATCGCGTTTTAAGAAGCATTAGAATTCCATTACTACGATACGTAGACATCTGCAAACGCTATTTCCTTGCAAGGAAGTGTCGCATTTACATTCACTTGAAGTGTAGACGAGGAATACATAACACTTCCCCAATCATATTATATCTTACCATGAAACATAGAAATGAGATGCGATATCGCGTTTTAAGTAGCATTAGAGCTCTATTGCTACGATACGTTGACATCTGCAAACGCTATTTCCTTGCAAGGAAGAGTCGCATTTACATTCATTTGAAGTATAGACGAGGAATACATAACACTTCGCATATCATATTATATCTTACCATGAAACATAGAAATGAGATGCGATATCGCGTTTTAAGAAGCATCAGAAATTCAATGCTACGATACGTAGACATCTGCAAACGCCATTTCCTTGCAAGGAAGTGTCGCATTTACATTCATTTGAATCGTAGACGAGGAATGCATAACAATTCGCAATGATTATTATATCTTATCATGAAACATAGATATGAGATGCAATATCTCGTTTTAAGAAGCATTTGAGCTCTATTGCTTCGTATACGTAGACATCTGCAAACGCTATTTCCTAGCAAGGAAGTGTCGCATTTACATTCATTTGAAGTGTAGGCGAGGAATACATAACACTTCGCAATGAATATTACATCTTATCATGAAACATAGAAATGAGATGCGATATCTTGTTTTAAGAAGCATTTGAACACTATTGCTTCGATACGTAGACATTTGCAAACGCTACTTCCTTGCAAGGAAGTGTCGCACTTACATTCATTTGAAGTGTAGACGAGGAATACATAACACTTCGCAAATCATATTATATCTTACCATGAAACATAGAAATGAGATGCGATATCGCGTTTTAAGAAGCATTAGAACTCTATTGCTAGGATACCTATACATCTGCAGACGCTATTTCCTAGCAAGGTAGTGTCGCATTTACATTCATTTGAAGTGTAGTCGTGGAATACATGACTCTTCGCAAATCATATTATATCTTACCATGAAACATAGAAATGAGATGCGATATCGCGTTTTAAGAAGCATTAGAAATCTATTGTTACGATACGTAGACATCTGCAAACGCCAATTCCTAGCGAGGAAGAGTCGCATTCACATTCATTTGAAGTGTAGACGAGGAATACATAACACTTCGCATATCATATTATACCTTACCATGAAACATAGAAATGACATGCGATATCGCGTTCTAAGAATCACAAGAACTCTATTGCTGTGATACGTAGACATCTGCAAACGCTATTTCCTTGCAAGGAAGTGTCGCATTTACATTCATTTGAATCGTAGACGAAAAATGCATAACACTTCGCAATGAATATTATGTCTTATCATGAAACATAGATATGAGATGCAATATCTCGTTTTAAGAAGCATTTGAACTCCATTGCTTCAATACGTAGACATCTGCAAACGCTATTTCCTAGAAAGAAGTGTCGCATTTACATTCATTTGAAGTGTAGGCGAGGAATACATAACACTTCGCAATGGATATTACATCTTATCATGAAACATAGAAGTGAGTTGCGATATCTTGTTTTAAGAGGCATTTGAACACTATTGCTTCGATACGTAGACATCTGCAAACGCTATTTGCTAGCAAGGAAGTGTCGCATTTTCATCCATTTGAATCGTAGACGAGGAATGCATAACACTTCGCAATGAATATTATATCTTATCATGAAACATAGAAATGAGGTGCGATATGTCGTTTTAAGAAGTATTAGAACTCTATCCCTACGATACGTAGACATCTGCTAACGCTATTTCCTTGCAAGGAAGTGTCGCATTTACATTCATTTGAAGTGTAGAAGAGGAATACATAACACTTCGCAAATCATATTATATCTTACCATGAAACATAGAAATGAGATGCGATATCGCGTTTTAAGAAGCATTAGAAATCTATTGCTACGATACGTAGACATCTGCAAACGCTATTTCCTAGCGAGGAAGTGTTGCATTTACATTCATTTGAAGTGTAGACGAGGAATACATGATACTTCGCAAATCATATTCTATCTTACCATGAAACATAGAAATGAGATGCGATATCGCGTTTTAAGAAGCATTAGAACTCTATCCCTACGATACGTAGACATCTGCAAACGCTATTTCCTTGCAATGAAGTGTCGCATTTACATTCATTTGAAGTGTAGACGAGGAATACATAACACTTCGCATATCATATTATACCTTACCATGAAACATAGAAATGAGATGCGATATCGCGTTCTAAGAATCACAAGAACTCTATTGCTGTGATACGTAGACATCTGCAAACGCTATTTCCTTGCAAGGAAGTGACGCATTCACATTCATTTGAAGTGTAGACGAGGAATACATGACACTTCGCAAATCTTATTATATTTTAGCATGAAACATAGAAATGAGATGCGATATCGCGTTTTAAGAATCATAAGAACTCTATTGCTACGATACGTAGACATCTGGAAACGCTGTTTCCTTGCAAGGAAGTGTCGCATTTACATACATTTGAAGTGTAGACGAGGAATACATAACACTTCGCAAATCATATTATATCCTACAATGAAACATAGGAATGAGATGCGATATCGCGCTTTAAGAAGCATTTGAACTCTATTTCTACGATACGTAGACATCTGCAAACGCTATTTCCTTGCAAGGAAGAGTCGCATTTACATTCATTTGAATCGTAGACGTGGAATGCATAACACTTCGCAATGAATATTATATCTTACCATGAAACGTAGAAATGAGATGCGACATCGCGTTCTAAGAATCACAAGAACTCTATTGCTGTGATACGTAGACATCTGCAAACGCTATTTCCTTGCAAGGAAATGTCGCATTCACATTCATTTGAAGTGTAGACGAGGAATACATGACACTTTGCAAATCATATTATATCTTACCATGAAACATAGAAATGAGATGCGATATCGCGTTTTGAGAAGCATTAGAACTCTATCCCTACGATACGTAGACATCTGCAAACGCTATTTCCTTGCAAGGAAGTGTCGCATTTACATACATTTGAAGTGTAGACGAGGAACAGATGACACTTCGCAAATCATATTATATCTTACCATGAAACATAGAAATGAGATGCGATATCGCGTTTTAAGAAGCATCAGAAATCCATTGCTACGATACGTAGACATCTGCAAACGCTATTTCCTTGCAAGGAAATGTCGCATTCACATTCATTTGAAGTGTAGACGAGGAATACATGACACTTCGCAAATCATATTATATCTTACCATGAAACATAGAAATGAGATGCGATATCGCGTTTTAAGAATCATAAGAAATCTATTGCTACGATACGTAGACATCTGGAAACGCTATTTCCTTGCAAGGAAGTGTCGCATTTACATTCATTTGATGTGTAGACGAGGAATACATAACACTTCGCGAATCATGTTATATCTTACCATGAAACATAGAAATGAGAAGCGATATCGCGTTTTATGAAGCATTAGAACTCTATTGCTACGATACCTAGACATCTGCAGACGCTATTTCCTAGCTAGGAAGTGTCGCTTTCACATTCATTTGAAGTGTAGAGGAGGAATACATAACACTTCGCAATGAATATTACATCTTATCATGAAACATAGAAATGAGTTGCGATATCTTGTTTTAAGAAGCATTTGAACACTATTGCTTCGATACGTAGACATCTGCAAACGCTATTTCCTAGCAAGGAAGTGTCGCATTTTCATCCATTTGAAACGTAGACGAGGAATGCATAACACTTCGCAATGAATATTATATCTTATCATGAAACATAGAAATGAGGTGCGATATGTCGCTTTAAGAAGCATTAGAACTCTATCCCTACGATACGTAGACATCTGCAAACGCTATTTCCTTGCAAGGAAGTGTCGCATTTACATTCATTTGAAGTGTAGAAGAGGAATACATAACACTTCGCAAATCATATTATATCTTACCATGAAACATAGAAATGAGATGCGATATCGCGTTTTAAGAAGCATTAGAAATCTATTGCTACGATACGTAGACATCTGCAAACGCTATTTCCTAGCGAGGAAGTGTTGCATTTACATTCATTTGAAGTGTAGACGAGGAATACATGATACTTCGCAAATCATATTCTATCTTACCATGAAACATAGAAATGAGATGCGATATCGCGTTTTAAGAAGCATTAGAACTCTATCCCTACGATACGTAGACATCTGCAAACGCTATTTCCTTGCAATGAAGTGTCGCATTTACATTCATTTGAAGTGTAGACGAGGAATACATAACACTTCGCATATCATATTATACCTTACCATGAAACATAGAAATGAGATGCGATATCGCGTTCTAAGAATCACAAGAACTCTATTGCTGTGATACGTAGACATCTGCAAACGCTATTTCCTTGCAAGGAAGTGACGCATTCACATTCATTTGAAGTGTAGACGAGGAATACATGACACTTCGCAAATCTTATTATATTTTAGCATGAAACATAGAAATGAGATGCGATATCGCGTTTTAAGAATCATAAGAACTCTATTGCTACGATACGTAGACATCTGGAAACGCTGTTTCCTTGCAAGGAAGTGTCGCATTTACATACATTTGAAGTGTAGACGAGGAATACATAACACTTCGCAAATCATATTATATCCTACAATGAAACATAGGAATGAGATGCGATATCGCGCTTTAAGAAGCATTTGAACTCTATTTCTACGATACGTAGACATCTGCAAACGCTATTTCCTTGCAAGGAAGAGTCGCATTTACATTCATTTGAATCGTAGACGTGGAATGCATAACACTTCGCAATGAATATTATATCTTACCATGAAACGTAGAAATGAGATGCGACATCGCGTTCTAAGAATCACAAGAACTCTATTGCTGTGATACGTAGACATCTGCAAACGCTATTTCCTTGCAAGGAAATGTCGCATTCACATTCATTTGAAGTGTAGACGAGGAATACATGACACTTTGCAAATCATATTATATCTTACCATGAAACATAGAAATGAGATGCGATATCGCGTTTTGAGAAGCATTAGAACTCTATCCCTACGATACGTAGACATCTGCAAACGCTATTTCCTTGCAAGGAAGTGTCGCATTTACATACATTTGAAGTGTAGACGAGGAACAGATGACACTTCGCAAATCATATTATATCTTACCATGAAACATAGAAATGAGATGCGATATCGCGTTTTAAGAAGCATCAGAAATCCATTGCTACGATACGTAGACATCTGCAAACGCTATTTCCTTGCAAGGAAATGTCGCATTCACATTCATTTGAAGTGTAGACGAGGAATACATGACACTTCGCAAATCATATTATATCTTACCATGAAACATAGAAATGAGATGCGATATCGCGTTTTAAGAATCATAAGAAATCTATTGCTACGATACGTAGACATCTGGAAACGCTATTTCCTTGCAAGGAAGTGTCGCATTTACATTCATTTGATGTGTAGACGAGGAATACATAACACTTCGCGAATCATGTTATATCTTACCATGAAACATAGAAATGAGAAGCGATATCGCGTTTTATGAAGCATTAGAACTCTATTGCTACGATACCTAGACATCTGCAGACGCTATTTCCTAGCTAGGAAGTGTCGCTTTCACATTCATTTGAAGTGTAGAGGAGGAATACATAACACTTCGCAATGAATATTACATCTTATCATGAAACATAGAAATGAGTTGCGATATCTTGTTTTAAGAAGCATTTGAACACTATTGCTTCGATACGTAGACATCTGCAAACGCTATTTCCTAGCAAGGAAGTGTCGCATTTTCATCCATTTGAAACGTAGACGAGGAATGCATAACACTTCGCAATGAATATTATATCTTATCATGAAACATAGAAATGAGGTGCGATATGTCGCTTTAAGAAGCATTAGAACTCTATCCCTACGATACGTAGACATCTGCAAACGCTATTTCCTTGCAAGGAAGTGTTGCATTTACATTCATTTGAAGTGTAGAAGAGGAATACATAACACTTCGCAAATCATATTATATCTTACCATGAAACATAGAAATCAGATGCCATATCGCGTTTTAAGAAGCATTGGAAATCTATTGCTACGACACGTAGACATCTGCAAACGCTATTTCCTAGCGAGGAAGTATCGCATTCACATTCATTTGAAGTGTAGACGAGGAATACATGACACTTCGCAAATCATATTATATCTTACCATGAAACATAGAAATGAGATGCGATATCGCGTTTTAAGAAGCATTAGAAATCTATTGCTACGATACGTAGACATCTGCAAACGATATTTCCTAGCGAGGAAGTGTTGCATTTACATTGATTTGAAGTGTAGACGAGGAATACATGATACTTCGCAAATCATATTATATCTTACCATGAAACATAGAAATGAGATGCGATATCGCGTTTTAAGAAGCATTAGAACTCTATCCCTACGATACGTTGACATCTGCAAACGCTATTTCCTTGCAAGGAAGTGTCGCATTTACATACATTTGAAGTGTAGACGAGGAATAGATGACACTTCGCTAATCATATTATATCTTACCATGAAACATAGAAATGAGATGCGATATCGCGTTCTACGAATCACAAGAACACTATTGCTGTGATACGTAGACATCTGCAAACGCTATTTCCTTGCAAGGAAGTGTCGCATTTACATTCATTTGAATCGTAGACGAGGAAAGCATAACACTTCGCAATGAATATTATATCTTATCATGAAACATAGATATGAGATGCAATATCTCGTTTTAAGAAGCATTTGAACTCTATTGCTTCGATACGTAGACATCTGCAAACGCTATTTCCTAGCAGGGAAGTGTGGCATTTACATTCATTTGATGTGTAGACGGGGAATACATGACACTTCGCAAATCATATTATATCTTACCATGAAACATAGAAATGTGTTGCCATATCGCGTTTTAAGAATCATAAGAACTCTATTGCTACGATACGTAGACATCTGCAAACGCTATTTCCTTGCAAGGTAGTGTCGCATTTACATTCATTTGAAGTGTAGACGAGGAATACATAACACTTCCCCAATCATATTATATCTTACCATGAAACATAGAAATGAGATGCGATATCGCGTTTTAAGAAGCACTAGAGCTCTATTGCTACGATACGTTGACATCTGCAAACGCTATTTCCTTGCAAGGAAGAGTCGCATTTACATTCATTTGAAGTATAGACGAGGAATACATAACACTTCGCATATCATATTATATCTTACCATGAAACATAGAAATGAGATGCGATATCGCGTTTTAGGAAGCATCAGAAATTCAATGCTACGATACGTAGACATCTGCAAACGCTATTTCCTTGCAAAGAAGTGTCGCATTTACATTCATTTGAAGTGTAGACAAGGAATACATAGCACTTCGCAAATCATAATATATCTTACCATGAAACATAGAAATGAGATGCGATATCGCGTTTTAAGAAGCATTAGAATTCCATTACTACGATACGTAGACATCTGCAAACGCTATTTCCTTGCAAGGAAGTGTCGCATTTACATTCACTTGAAGTGTAGACGAGGAATACATAACACTTCCCCAATCATATTATATCTTACCATGAAACATAGAAATGAGATGCGATATCGCGTTTTAAGTAGCATTAGAGCTCTATTGCTACGATACGTTGACATCTGCAAACGCTATTTCCTTGCAAGGAAGAGTCGCATTTACATTCATTTGAAGTATAGACGAGGAATACATAACACTTCGCATATCATATTATATCTTACCATGAAACATAGAAATGAGATGCGATATCGCGTTTTAAGAAGCATCAGAAATTCAATGCTACGATACGTAGACATCTGCAAACGCCATTTCCTTGCAAGGAAGTGTCGCATTTACATTCATTTGAATCGTAGACGAGGAATGCATAACAATTCGCAATGATTATTATATCTTATCATGAAACATAGATATGAGATGCAATATCTCGTTTTAAGAAGCATTTGAGCTCTATTGCTTCGTATACGTAGACATCTGCAAACGCTATTTCCTAGCAAGGAAGTGTCGCATTTACATTCATTTGAAGTGTAGGCGAGGAATACATAACACTTCGCAATGAATATTACATCTTATCATGAAACATAGAAATGAGATGCGATATCTTGTTTTAAGAAGCATTTGAACACTATTGCTTCGATACGTAGACATTTGCAAACGCTACTTCCTTGCAAGGAAGTGTCGCACTTACATTCATTTGAAGTGTAGACGAGGAATACATAACACTTCGCAAATCATATTATATCTTACCATGAAACATAGAAATGAGATGCGATATCGCGTTTTAAGAAGCATTAGAACTCTATTGCTAGGATACCTATACATCTGCAGACGCTATTTCCTAGCAAGGTAGTGTCGCATTTACATTCATTTGAAGTGTAGTCGTGGAATACATGACTCTTCGCAAATCATATTATATCTTACCATGAAACATAGAAATGAGATGCGATATCGCGTTTTAAGAAGCATTAGAAATCTATTGTTACGATACGTAGACATCTGCAAACGCCAATTCCTAGCGAGGAAGAGTCGCATTCACATTCATTTGAAGTGTAGACGAGGAATACATAACACTTCGCATATCATATTATACCTTACCATGAAACATAGAAATGACATGCGATATCGCGTTCTAAGAATCACAAGAACTCTATTGCTGTGATACGTAGACATCTGCAAACGCTATTTCCTTGCAAGGAAGTGTCGCATTTACATTCATTTGAATCGTAGACGAAAAATGCATAACACTTCGCAATGAATATTATGTCTTATCATGAAACATAGATATGAGATGCAATATCTCGTTTTAAGAAGCATTTGAACTCCATTGCTTCAATACGTAGACATCTGCAAACGCTATTTCCTAGAAAGAAGTGTCGCATTTACATTCATTTGAAGTGTAGGCGAGGAATACATAACACTTCGCAATGGATATTACATCTTATCATGAAACATAGAAGTGAGTTGCGATATCTTGTTTTAAGAGGCATTTGAACACTATTGCTTCGATACGTAGACATCTGCAAACGCTATTTGCTAGCAAGGAAGTGTCGCATTTTCATCCATTTGAATCGTAGACGAGGAATGCATAACACTTCGCAATGAATATTATATCTTATCATGAAACATAGAAATGAGGTGCGATATGTCGTTTTAAGAAGTATTAGAACTCTATCCCTACGATACGTAGACATCTGCTAACGCTATTTCCTTGCAAGGAAGTGTCGCATTTACATTCATTTGAAGTGTAGAAGAGGAATACATAACACTTCGCAAATCATATTATATCTTACCATGAAACATAGAAATGAGATGCGATATCGCGTTTTAAGAAGCATTAGAAATCTATTGCTACGATACGTAGACATCTGCAAACGCTATTTCCTAGCGAGGAAGTGTTGCATTTACATTCATTTGAAGTGTAGACGAGGAATACATGATACTTCGCAAATCATATTCTATCTTACCATGAAACATAGAAATGAGATGCGATATCGCGTTTTAAGAAGCATTAGAACTCTATCCCTACGATACGTAGACATCTGCAAACGCTATTTCCTTGCAATGAAGTGTCGCATTTACATTCATTTGAAGTGTAGACGAGGAATACATAACACTTCGCATATCATATTATACCTTACCATGAAACATAGAAATGAGATGCGATATCGCGTTCTAAGAATCACAAGAACTCTATTGCTGTGATACGTAGACATCTGCAAACGCTATTTCCTTGCAAGGAAGTGACGCATTCACATTCATTTGAAGTGTAGACGAGGAATACATGACACTTCGCAAATCTTATTATATTTTAGCATGAAACATAGAAATGAGATGCGATATCGCGTTTTAAGAATCATAAGAACTCTATTGCTACGATACGTAGACATCTGGAAACGCTGTTTCCTTGCAAGGAAGTGTCGCATTTACATACATTTGAAGTGTAGACGAGGAATACATAACACTTCGCAAATCATATTATATCCTACAATGAAACATAGGAATGAGATGCGATATCGCGCTTTAAGAAGCATTTGAACTCTATTTCTACGATACGTAGACATCTGCAAACGCTATTTCCTTGCAAGGAAGAGTCGCATTTACATTCATTTGAATCGTAGACGTGGAATGCATAACACTTCGCAATGAATATTATATCTTACCATGAAACGTAGAAATGAGATGCGACATCGCGTTCTAAGAATCACAAGAACTCTATTGCTGTGATACGTAGACATCTGCAAACGCTATTTCCTTGCAAGGAAATGTCGCATTCACATTCATTTGAAGTGTAGACGAGGAATACATGACACTTTGCAAATCATATTATATCTTACCATGAAACATAGAAATGAGATGCGATATCGCGTTTTGAGAAGCATTAGAACTCTATCCCTACGATACGTAGACATCTGCAAACGCTATTTCCTTGCAAGGAAGTGTCGCATTTACATACATTTGAAGTGTAGACGAGGAACAGATGACACTTCGCAAATCATATTATATCTTACCATGAAACATAGAAATGAGATGCGATATCGCGTTTTAAGAAGCATCAGAAATCCATTGCTACGATACGTAGACATCTGCAAACGCTATTTCCTTGCAAGGAAATGTCGCATTCACATTCATTTGAAGTGTAGACGAGGAATACATGACACTTCGCAAATCATATTATATCTTACCATGAAACATAGAAATGAGATGCGATATCGCGTTTTAAGAATCATAAGAAATCTATTGCTACGATACGTAGACATCTGGAAACGCTATTTCCTTGCAAGGAAGTGTCGCATTTACATTCATTTGATGTGTAGACGAGGAATACATAACACTTCGCGAATCATGTTATATCTTACCATGAAACATAGAAATGAGAAGCGATATCGCGTTTTATGAAGCATTAGAACTCTATTGCTACGATACCTAGACATCTGCAGACGCTATTTCCTAGCTAGGAAGTGTCGCTTTCACATTCATTTGAAGTGTAGAGGAGGAATACATAACACTTCGCAATGAATATTACATCTTATCATGAAACATAGAAATGAGTTGCGATATCTTGTTTTAAGAAGCATTTGAACACTATTGCTTCGATACGTAGACATCTGCAAACGCTATTTCCTAGCAAGGAAGTGTCGCATTTTCATCCATTTGAAACGTAGACGAGGAATGCATAACACTTCGCAATGAATATTATATCTTATCATGAAACATAGAAATGAGGTGCGATATGTCGTTTTAAGAAGCATTAGAACTCTATCCCTACGATACGTAGACATCTGCAAACGCTATTTCCTTGCAAGGAAGTGTTGCATTTACATTCATTTGAAGTGTAGAAGAGGAATACATAACACTTCGCAAATCATATTATATCTTACCATGAAACATAGAAATCAGATGCCATATCGCGTTTTAAGAAGCATTGGAAATCTATTGCTACGACACGTAGACATCTGCAAACGCTATTTCCTAGCGAGGAAGTATCGCATTCACATTCATTTGAAGTGTAGACGAGGAATACATGACACTTCGCAAATCATATTATATCTTACCATGAAACATAGAAATGAGATGCGATATCGCGTTTTAAGGAGCATTAGAAATCTATTGCTACGATACGTAGACATCTGCAAACGATATTTCCTAGCGAGGAAGTGTTGCATTTACATTGATTTGAAGTGTAGACGAGGAATACATGATACTTCGCAAATCATATTATATCTTACCATGAAACATAGAAATGAGATGCGATATCGCGTTTTAAGAAGCATTAGAACTCTATCCCTACGATACGTTGACATCTGCAAACGCTATTTCCTTGCAAGGAAGTGTCGCATTTACATACATTTGAAGTGTAGACGAGGAATAGATGACACTTCGCTAATCATATTATATCTTACCATGAAACATAGAAATGAGATGCGATATCGCGTTCTACGAATCACAAGAACACTATTGCTGTGATACGTAGACATCTGCAAACGCTATTTCCTTGCAAGGAAGTGTCGCATTTACATTCATTTGAATCGTAGACGAGGAAAGCATAACACTTCGCAATGAATATTATATCTTATCATGAAACATAGATATGAGATGCAATATCTCGTTTTAAGAAGCATTTGAACTCTATTGCTTCGATACGTAAACATCTGCAAACGCTATTTCCTAGCAAGGAAGTGTCGCATTTACATTCATTTGAAGTGTAGGCGAGGAATACATAACACTTCGCAATGAATATTACATCTTGTCATGAAACATAGAAATGAGTTGCGATATCTTGTTTTAAGAAGCATTTGAACACTATTGCTTCGATACCTAGACATCTGCAAACGCTATTTCCTAGCAAGGAAGTGTCGCATTTTCATTCATTTGAAGTGTAGACGAGGAATACATGATACTTCGCAAATCATATTATATCTTACCATGAAACATAGAAATGAGATGCGATATCGCGTTTTAAGAAGCATTAGAACTCTATCCCTACGATACGTAGACATCTGCAAACGCTATTTCCTTGCAAGGAAGTGTCGCATTTACATTCATTTGAAGTGTAGACGAGGAATACATAACACTTCACAAATCATATTATATTTTACCATGAAACATAGAAATGAGATGCGATGTCGCGTTTTAAGAAGCACTAGAACTCTATTGCTACGATACCTAGACATCTGCAGACGCTATTTCCTAGCAAGGAAGAGTCGCATTTACATTCATTTGAAGTGTAGACGAGGAATACATGACATTTCGCAAATCATATTGTATCTTACCGTGAAACACAGAAATGAGATGCGATATCGCGTTTTAAGAATCATAAGAACTCTATTGCTACGATACGTAGACATTTGCAAACGCTAATTCCTTGCAGGGAAGTGTCGCATTTACTTTGATTCGAATCGTAGGCGAGGAATGCATAACACTTCGCAATGTATATTACATCTTACCATGAAACATAGAAATGAGATGCGATATCGCGCTTTAAGAAGCATTAGAAATCTATTGCTACGATACGTAGACATCTGCAAACGCTATTTCCTAGCGAGGAAGTGTCGCATTCACATTCATTTGAAGTGTAGACGAGGAATACATAACACTTCGCAAATCATATTATATCTTACCATGAAACATAGAAATGAGATGCAATATCGCGTTTTAAGAATCATAAGAACTCTATTGTTACGATACCTAGACATCTGCAGGCGCTATTTCCTAGCAACGAAGTGTCGCATTTACATTCATTTGAAGTGTAGACGAGGAATACATAACACTTCGCAAATCATATTATATCTTACCATGAAACATAGAAATGAGATGCGATATCGCTTTTCAAGAAGCATTAGAACACTATTGCTACGATAGGTAGACATTCGGAAACGCTATTTCCTTGCAAGAAGTGTCGCATTTACATTCATTTGAAGTGTAGACGAGGAATACATGACACTTCGCAAATCATATTATATCTTACCATGAAACATAGAAATGAGATGCGATATCGCGTTTTAAGAAGCATTAGAACTCTATTGCTATGAAACCTAGACATCTGCAGACGCTATTTCCTAGCAAGGAAGAGTCGCATTTACATTCATTTGAAGTGTAGACGAGGAATACATGACATTTCGCAAATCATATTGTATCTTACCGTGAAACACAGAAATGAGATGCGATATCGTGTTTTAAGAATCATAAGAACTCTATTGCTACGATACGTAGACATTTGCAAACGCTAATTCCTTGCAGGGAAGTGTCGCATTTACTTTGATTCGAATCGTAGGCGAGGAATGCATAACACTTCGCAAATCATATTACATCTTACCATGAAACATAGAAATGAGATGCGATATCGAGTTTTAAGAAGCATTAGAACTCTATTGCTACGATACCTAGACATCTGCAGGCGCTATTTCCTAGCAACGAAGTGTCGCATTTACATTCATTTGAAGTGTAGACGAGGAATACATAACACTTCGCAAATCATATTATATCTTACCATGAAACATAGAAATGAGATGCGATATCGCGTTTTAAGAATCATAAGAACTCTATTGCTACGATACGTAGACATCTGCAAACGCTATTTCCTTGCAGGGAAGTGTCGCATTTACATTCATTTGAAGTGTAGACGAGGAATACATAACACTTCGCAAATCATATTATATCTTACCATGAAACATAGAAATGAAATGCGATATCGCGTTTTAAGAAACATTAGGACTTCATTTGCTACGATACCTAGACATCTGCAAACGCTATTTCATAGCAAGGAAGTGTCGCATTTACATTCATTTGAAGTGTAGACGAGGAATACATGACACTTCGCAAATCATATTATATCTTATCACGAAACATAGATATGAGATGCAATATCTCGTTTTAAGAAGCACTTGAACTCTATTGCTTCGATACGTAGACATCTGCAAACGCTATTTCCTTGCAAGGAAGTGTCGCATTTACATTCATTTGAAGTGTAGACGAGGAATACATAACACTTCGCAAATCATATTATACCTTACCATGAAACATAGAAATGAGATGCGATATCGCGTTTTAAGAATCATAAGAACTCTATTGCTACGATACGTAGACATCTGCAAACGCTATTTCCTCACAAGGAAGTGTCGCATTTACATTCATTTGAAGTGTAGACGAGGAATACATGACACTTCGCAAATCAAATTATATCTTACCATGAAACGTTGAAATGAGATACAATATAGCGTTCTAAGAATCATAAGAACTCTATTGTTACGATACGTAGACATCTGCAAACGCTATTTCCTTGCAAGGAAGTGTCGCATTTACATTCATTTGAAGTGTAGACGAGGAATACATGACACTTCGCAAATCATATTATATCTTACCATGAAACATGGAAATGAGATGCGATATCGCGTTCTAAGAAGCATCAGAAATCCATTGCTACGATACGTAGACATCTGCAAACGCTATTTCCTTGCAAGGAAGTGTCGCATTTACATTCATTTGAAGTGTAGACGAGGAATACATGACACTTCGCAAATCATATTATATCTTACCATGAAACATAGAAATGAGATGCAATATCTCGTTTTAAGAAGCATCAGAAATCCATTGCTACGATACGTAGACATCTGCAAACGCTATTTCCTTGCAGGGAAGTGTCGCATTTACATTCATTTGAAGTGTAGACGAGGAATACATAACACTTCGCAAATCATGTTATATCTTACCATGAAACATAGAAATGAGATGCGATATCGCGTTCTAAGAAGCATCAGAAATCCATTGCTACGATACGTAGACATCTGCAAACGCTATTTCCTTGCAAGGAAGTGTCGCATTTACATTCAATTGATGTGTGGACGAGGAATGCATAACACTTCGCAATGAATATTACATCTTATCATGAAACATAGATATGAGATGCAATAACTCGCTTTAAGAAGCATTTGAACTCTATTGCTTCGATACGTAGGCATCTGCAAACGCTATTTCCTTGCAAGGAAGTGTCGCATTTACATTCATTTGAAGTGTAGACGAGGAATACATAACACTTCGCAAATCATATTATATCTTACCATGAAACATAGAAATGAGATGCGATATCACGTTTTAAGAAGCATTAGAACACTATTGCTACGATACGTAGACATCTGCAAACTATATTTCCTTGCAAGGAAGTGTCGCATTTACATTCATTTGAATCGTAGACGAGGAATGCATAACACTTCGCAATGTATATTATATCTTATCATGAAACATAGATATGAGATGCAATATCTCGTTTTAAGAAGCATTTGAACTCTATTGCTTCGATACGTAGGCATCTGCAAACGCTATTACCTTGCAAGGAAGTGTCGCATTTACATTCATTTGAATCGTAGACGAGGAAAACATGACACATCGCAAATCATATTATATCTTACCATGAAACATGGAAATGAGATGCGATATCGCGTTCTAAGAAGCGTCAGAAATCCATTGCTACGATACGTAGACATCTGCAAACGCTATTTCCTTGCAATGAAGTGTCGCATTTACATTCATTTCATGTGTAGACGAGGAATACATAGCACTTCGCAAATCATATTATATCTTACCATGAAACATAGAAATGAGATGCGATATCGCGTTGCAAGAAGCATTAGAACTCTATTGTTTCGATACGTAGACATCTGCAAACACTATTTCCTTGCAAGGAAGTGTCGCATTTACGTTCATTTGAATCGTAGACGAGGAATGCATAACACTTCGCAAATCATATTATAGCTTACCATGTAACATAGAAATGAGATGCGATATCGCGTTTTAAGAAGCATTAGAACTCTATTGCTACGATACGTAGACATCTGCAAACGCTATTTCCTTGGAAGGAAGTGTCGCATTTACGTTCATTTGAATCGTAGACGAGGAATGCATAACACTTCGCAAATCATATTGTATCTTACCATGAAACATAGAAATGAGATGCGATATCGCATTTTAAGAAGCATTTGAACTCTATTGCTTCGATACGTAGACATCTGCAAACGCTATTTCCTTGCAAGGAAGTGTCGCAGTTACATTCATTTGAAGTGTAGACGAGGAATACATAGCACTTCGCAAATCATATTATATCTTACCATGAAACATAGAAATGAGATGCGATATCGCGTTTTAAGAATCATAAGTATTCTATTGTTACGATACGTAGACATCTGCAAACGCTATTTCCTTGGAAGGAAGTGTCGCATTTACGTTCATTTGAATCGTAGACGAGGAATGCATAACACTTCGCAAATCATATTATAGCTTACCATGAAACATAGAAATGAGATGCGATATCGCGTTTTAAGAAGCATTAGAACTCTATTGCTACGATACGTAGACATCTGCAAACGCTATTTCCTTGCAAGGAAGTGTCGCATTTACATTCATTTGAATCGTAGACGAGGAATGCATAACACTTCGCAAATCATATTATATCTTACCATGAAACATAGAAATGAGATGCGATATCGCGTTTTAAGAAGCATTTGAACTCTATTGCTTCGATACGTAGACATCTGCAAACGCTATTTCCTTGCAAGGAAGTGTCGCATTTACATTCATTTGAAGTGTAGACGAGGAATACATAACACTTCGCAAATCATATTATATCTTACCATGAAACATAGAAATGAGATGCGATATCGCGTTTTAAGAAGCATTAGAACTCTATTGCTTCGATACGTAGACATCTGCAAACGCTATTTCCTTGCAAGGAAGTGTCGCCTTTACATTCTTTTGAAGCGTAGACGAGAATACATGACAATCCGCAATGAATATTATATCTTATCATGAGATATAAAAAGGAGATGCGATATCGCGTTTTAAGAAGCATTAGAACCCTATTGCTACGATAGGTAGACATCTGCAAACGCTATTTCCTTGCAAGGAAGTGTCGTATTTACATTGATTTGAAGTCTAGACGAGGAATACATAACACTTCGCAAATCATATTATATCTTACCATGAAACATGGAAATGTGATGCGATATCGCGTTCTAAGAAGCATCAGAAATCCACTGCTACGATACGTAGAAATCTGCAAACGCTATTTCCTTGCGAGGAAGTGTCGCATTTACATTCATTTGATGTGTAGACGAGGAATACATAACACTTCGCAAATCAAATTATATCTTACCATGAAACGTAGAAATGAGATGCGATATCGCGCAATGAATATTACATCTTATCATGAAACATAGATATGAGATGCAATATCTCGTTTTAAGAAGCATTTGAACTCTATTGCTTCGATACGTAGGCATCTGCAAACGCTATTACCTTGCAAGGAAGTGTCGCATTTACATTCATTTGAATCGTAGACGAGGAAAACATGACACATCGCAAATCATATTATATCTTACCATGAAACATGGAAATGAGATGCGATATCGCGTTCTAAGAAGCGTCAGAAATCCATTGCTACGATACGTAGACATCTGCAAACGCTATTTCCTTGCAATGAAGTGTCGCATTTACATTCATTTCATGTGTAGACGAGGAATACATAACACTTCGCAAATCATATTATATCTTACCATGAAACATAGAAATGAGATGCGATATCGCGTTGTAAGAAGCATTAGAACTCTATTGCTTCGATACGTAGACATCTGCAAACACTATTTCCTTGCAAGGAAGTGTCGCATTTACGTTCATTTGAATCGTAGACGAGGAATGCATAACACTTCGCAAATCATATTATAGCTTACCATGTAACATAGAAATGAGATGCGATATCGCGTTTTAAGAAGCATTAGAACTCTATTGCTACGATACGTAGACATCTGCAAACGCTATTTCCTTGGAAGGAAGTGTCGCATTTACGTTCATTTGAATCGTAGACGAGGAATGCATAACACCTCGAAAATCATATTGTATCTTACCATGAAACATAGAAATGAGATGCGATATCGCGTTTTAAGAAGCATTTGAACTCTATTGCTTCGATAGGTAGACATCTGCAAACGCTATTTCCTTGCAAGGAAGTGTCGCAGTTACATTCATTTGAAGTGTAGACGAGGAATACATAGCACTTCGCAAATCATATTATATCTTACCATGAAACATAGAAATGAGATGCGATATCGCGTTTTAAGAATCATAAGTACTCTATTGTTACGATACGTAGACATCTGCAAACGCTATTTCCTTGGAAGGAAGTGTCGCATTTACGTTCATTTGAATCGTAGACGAGGAATGCATAACACTTCGCAAATCATATTATAGCTTACCATGAAACATAGAAATGAGATGCGATATCGCGTTTTAAGAAGCATTAGAACTCTATTGCTACGATAGGTAGACATCTGCAAACGCTATTTCCTTGCAAGGAAGTGTCGTATTTACATTGATTTGAAGTCTAGACGAGGAATACATAACACTTCGCAAATCATATTATATCTTACCATGAAATATGGAAATGTGATGCGATATCGCGTTCTAAGAAGCATCAGAAATCCACTGCTACGATACGTAGAAATCTGCAAACGCTATTTCCTTGCGAGGAAGTGTCGCATTTACATTCATTTGATGTGTAGACGAGGAATACATAACACTTCGCAAATCAAATTATATCTTACCATGAAACATAGAAATGAGATGCGATATCGCGCAATGAATATTACAACATATCATGAAACATAGATATGAGATGCAATATCTCGTTTTAAGAAGCATTTGAACTCTATTGCTTCTATACGTAGGCATCTGCAAACGCTATTACCTTGCAAGGAAGTGTCGCATTTACATTCATTTGAAACGTAGACGAGGAAAACATGACACATCGCAAATCATATTATATCTTACCATGAAACATGGAAATGAGATGCGATATCGCGTTCTAAGAAGCGTCAGAAATCCATTGCTACGATACGTAGACATCTGCAAACGCTATTTCCTTGCAATGAAGTGTCGCATTTACATTCATTTCATGTGTAGACGAGGAATACATAACACTTCGCAAATCATATTATATCTTACCATGAAACATAGAAATGAGATGCGATATCGCGTTGTAAGAAGCATTAGAACTCTATTGCTTCGATACGTAGACATCTGCAAACACTATTTCCTTGCAAGGAAGTGTCGCATTTACGTTCATTTGAATCGTAGACGAGGAATGCATAACACTTCGCAAATCATATTATAGCTTACCATGTAACATAGAAATGAGATGCGATATCGCGTTTTAAGAAGCATTAGAACTCTATTGCTACGATACGTAGACATCTGCAAACGCTATTTCCTTGCGAGGAAGTGTCGCATTTACATTCATTTGATGTGTAGACGAGGAATACATAACACTTCGCAAATCAAATTATATCTTACCATGAAACATAGAAATGAGATGCGATATCGCGCAATGAATATTACATCTTATCATGAAACATAGATATGAGATGCAATATCTCGTTTTAAGAAGCATTTGAACTCTATTGCTTCTATACGTAGGCATCTGCAAACGCTATTACCTTGCAAGGAAGTGTCGCATTTACATTCATTTGAATCGTAGACGAGGAAAACATGACACATCGCAAATCATATTATATCTTACCATGAAACATGGAAATGAGATGCGATATCGCGTTCTAAGAAGCGTCAGAAATCCATGGCTACGATACGTAGACATCTGCAAACGCTATTTCCTTGCAATGAAGTGTCGCATTTACATTCATTTCATGTGTAGACGAGGAATACATAACACTTCGCAAATCATATTATATCTTACCATGAAACATAGAAATGAGATGCGATATCGCGTTGTAAGAAGCATTAGAACTCCATTGCTTCGATACGTAGACATCTGCAAACACTATTTCCTTGCAAGGAAGTGTCGCATTTACGTTCATTTGAATCGTAGACGAGGAATGCATAACACTTCGCAAATCATATTATAGCTTACCATGTAACATAGAAATGAGATGCGATATCGCGTTTTAAGAAGCATTAGAACTCTATTGCTACGATACGTAGACATCTGCAAACGCTATTTCCTTGGAAGGAAGTGTCGCATTTACGTTCATTTGAATCGTAGACGAGGAATGCATAACACCTCGCAAATCATATTGTATCTTACCATGAAACATAGAAATGAGATGCGATATCGCGTTTTAAGAAGCATTTGAACTCTATTGCTTCGATACGTAGACATCTGCAAACGCTATTTCCTTGCAAGGAAGTGTCGCAGTTACATTCATTTGAAGTGTAGACGAGGTATACATAGCACTTCGCAAATCATATTATATCTTACCATGAAACATAGAAATGAGATGCGATATCGCGTTGTAAGAAGCATTAGAACTCTATTGCTTCGATACGTAGACATCTGCAAACACTATTTCCTTGCAAGGAAGTGTCGCATTTACGTTCATTTGAATCGTAGACGAGGAATGCATAACACTTCGCAAATCATATTATAGCTTACCATGTAACATAGAAATGAGATGCGATATCGCGTTTTAAGAAGCATTAGAACTCTATTGCTACGATACGTAGACATCTGCAAACGCTATTTCCTTGGAAGGAAGTGTCGCATTTACGTTCATTTGAATCGTAGACGAGGAATGCATAACACCTCGCAAATCATATTGTATCTTACCATGAAACATAGAAATGAGATGCGATATCGCGTTTTAAGAAGCATTTGAACTCTATTGCTTCGATAGGTAGACATCTGCAAACGCTATTTCCTTGCAAGGAAGTGTCGCAGTTACATTCATTTGAAGTGTAGACGAGGAATACATAGCACTTCGCAAATCATATTATATCTTACCATGAAACATAGAAATGAGATGCGATATCGCGTTTTAAGAATCATAAGTACTCTATTGTTACGATACGTAGACATCTGCAAACGCTATTTCCTTGGAAGGAAGTGTCGCATTTACGTTCATTTGAATCGTAGACGAGGAATGCATAACACTTCGCAAATCATATTATAGCTTACCATGAAACATAGAAATGAGATGCGATATCGCGTTTTAAGAAGCATTAGAACTCTATTGCTACGATAGGTAGACATCTGCAAACGCTATTTCCTTGCAAGGAAGTGTCGTATTTACATTGATTTGAAGTCTAGACGAGGAATACATAACACTTCGCAAATCATATTATATCTTACCATGAAATATGGAAATGTGATGCGATATCGCGTTCTAAGAAGCATCAGAAATCCACTGCTACGATACGTAGAAATCTGCAAACGCTATTTCCTTGCGAGGAAGTGTCGCATTTACATTCATTTGATGTGTAGACGAGGAATACATAACACTTCGCAAATCAAATTATATCTTACCATGAAACATAGAAATGAGATGCGATATCGCGCAATGAATATTACAACATATCATGAAACATAGATATGAGATGCAATATCTCGTTTTAAGAAGCATTTGAACTCTATTGCTTCTATACGTAGGCATCTGCAAACGCTATTACCTTGCAAGGAAGTGTCGCATTTACATTCATTTGAATCGTAGACGAGGAAAACATGACACATCGCAAATCATATTATATCTTACCATGAAACATGGAAATGAGATGCGATATCGCGTTCTAAGAAGCGTCAGAAATCCATTGCTACGATACGTAGACATCTGCAAACGCTATTTCCTTGCAATGAAGTGTCGCATTTACATTCATTTCATGTGTAGACGAGGAATACATAACACTTCGCAAATCATATTATATCTTACCATGAAACATAGAAATGAGATGCGATATCGCGTTGTAAGAAGCATTAGAACTCTATTGCTTCGATACGTAGACATCTGCAAACACTATTTCCTTGCAAGGAAGTGTCGCATTTACGTTCATTTGAATCGTAGACGAGGAATGCATAACACTTCGCAAATCATATTATAGCTTACCATGTAACATAGAAATGAGATGCGATATCGCGTTTTAAGAAGCATTAGAACTCTATTGCTACGATACGTAGACATCTGCAAACGCTATTTCCTTGCGAGGAAGTGTCGCATTTACATTCATTTGATGTGTAGACGAGGAATACATAACATTTCGCAAATCAAATTATATCTTACCATGAAACATAGAAATGAGATGCGATATCGCGCAATGAATATTACATCTTATCATGAAACATAGATATGAGATGCAATATCTCGTTTTAAGAAGCATTTGAACTCTATTGCTTCTATACGTAGGCATCTGCAAACGCTATTACCTTGCAAGGAAGTGTCGCATTTACATTCATTTGAATCGTAGACGAGGAAAACATGACACATCGCAAATCATATTATATCTTACCATGAAACATGGAAATGAGATGCGATATCGCGTTCTAAGAAGCGTCAGAAATCCATGGCTACGATACGTAGACATCTGCAAACGCTATTTCCTTGCAATGAAGTGTCGCATTTACATTCATTTCATGTGTAGACGAGGAATACATAACACTTCGCAAATCATATTATATCTTACCATGAAACATAGAAATGAGATGCGATATCGCGTTGTAAGAAGCATTAGAACTCCATTGCTTCGATACGTAGACATCTGCAAACACTATTTCCTTGCAAGGAAGTGTCGCATTTACGTTCATTTGAATCGTAGACGAGGAATGCATAACACTTCGCAAATCATATTATAGCTTACCATGTAACATAGAAATGAGATGCGATATCGCGTTTTAAGAAGCATTAGAACTCTATTGCTACGATACGTAGACATCTGCAAACGCTATTTCCTTGGAAGGAAGTGTCGCATTTACGTTCATTTGAATCGTAGACGAGGAATGCATAACACCTCGCAAATCATATTGTATCTTACCATGAAACATAGAAATGAGATGCGATATCGCGTTTTAAGAAGCATTTGAACTCTATTGCTTCGATACGTAGACATCTGCAAACGCTATTTCCTTGCAAGGAAGTGTCGCAGTTACATTCATTTGAAGTGTAGACGAGGAATACATAGCACTTCGCAAATCATATTATATCTTACCATGAAACATAGAAATGAGATGCGATATCGCGTTTTAAGAATCATAAGTATTCTATTGTTACGATACGTAGACATCTGCAAACGCTATTTCCTTGGAAGGAAGTGTCGCATTTACGTTCATTTGAATCGTAGACGAGGAATGCATAACACTTCGCAAATCATATTATAGCTTACCATGAAACATAGAAATGAGATGCGATATCGCGTTTTAAGAAGCATTAGAACTCTATTGCTACGATACGTAGACATCTGCAAACGCTATTTCCTTGCAAGGAAGTGTCGCATTTACATTCATTTGAATCGTAGACGAGGAATGCATAAGACTTCGCAAATCATATTATATCTTACCATGAAACATAGAAATGAGATGCGATATCGCGTTTTAAGAAGCATTTGAACTCTATTGCTTCGATACGTAGACATCTGCAAACGCTATTTCCTTGCAAGGAAGTGTCGCATTTACATTCATTTGAGGTGTAGACGAGGAATACATAACACTTCGCAAATGATATTATATCTTACCATGAAACATAGAAAAGAGATGCGATATCGCGTTTTAAGAAGCATTTGAACTCTATTCCTACGATACGTAGACATCTGCAATCGCTGTTTCCTTGCAAGGAAGTGTCGCATTTACTTTCATTTGAATCGTAGACGAGGAATGCATAACACTTCGCAATGAATATTATATCTTACCATGATACATGGAAATGAGATGCGATATCGCGTTTTAAGAAGCATTAGAACACTATTGCTACGATAGGTAGACATCTGCAAACGCTATTTCCTTGCAAGGAAGTGTCGTATTTACATTGATTTGAAGTGTAGACGAGGAATACATAACACTTCGCAAATCATATTATATCTTACCATGAAACATAGAAATGAGATGCGATATCGCGTTTTAAGAAGCATTAGAACACTATTGCTACGATACCTAGACATCTGCAAACGCTATTTCCTAGCGAGCAAGTGTCGCATTCACATTCATTTGAAGTGTAGACGAGGAATACATGACACTTCGCAATGAATATTATATCCTACCATGATACATAGAAATGAGATGCGATATCGCGTTTTAAGAAGCATTAGAACACTATTGCAACGACACGTAGACACCTGCAAACGCTATTTCCTTGCAAGGAAGTGTCGCATTTACATTCATTTGAAGTGTAGACGAGGAATGCATGACACTTCGCAAATCATATTATGTCTTACCATGAAACATAGAAATGAGATGCGATATCGCGGTCTAAGAAGCATCAGAAATCCACTGCTACGATACGTAGACATCTGCAGACGCTATTTCCTTGCAAGGAAGTGTCGCATTTACATTCATTTGATGTGTAGACGAGAAATGCATAACACTTCGCAATGAATATTACATCTTATCATGAAAAATATATATATGATGCAATATCTCGCTTTAAGAAGCGTTTGAACTCTATTGCTTCGATACGTAGGCATCTGCAAACGCTATTTCCTTGCAAGGAAGTGTCGCATTTACATTCATTTGAAGTGTAGACGAGGAATACATAACACTTCGCAAATCATATTATATCTTACCATGAAACATAGAAATGGGATGCGATATCACGTTTTAAGAAGCATTAGAACACTATTGCTACGATACGTAGACATCTGCAAACTATATTTCCTTGCAAGGAAGTGTCGCATTTACATTCATTTGAATCGTAGACGAGGAATGCATAACACTTCGCAATGTATATTATATCTTATCATGAAACATAGATATGAGATGCAATATCTCGTTTTAAGAAGCATTTGAACTCTATTGCTTCGATACGTAGGCATCTGCAAACGCTATTACCTTGCAAGGAAGTGTCGCATTTACATTCATTTGAATCGTAGACGAGGAAAACATGACACATCGCAAATCATATTATATCTTACCATGAAACATGGAAATGAGATGCGATATCGCGTTCTAAGAAGCGTCAGAAATCCATTGCTACGATACGTAGACATCTGCAAACGCTATTTCCTTGCAAGGAAGTGTCGCATTTACATTCATTTGAAGTGTAGACGAGGAATACATGATACTTCGCAAATCATATTATATCTTACCATGAAACATAGAAATGAGATGCGATATCGCGTTGTAAGAAGCATTAGAACTCTATTGCTTCGATACGTAGACATCTGCAAACACTATTTCCTTGCAAGGAAGTGTCGCATTTACGTTCATTTGAATCGTAGACGAGGAATGCATAACACTTCGCAAATCATATTATAGCTTACCATGTAACATAGAAATGAGATGCGATATCGCGTTTTAAGAAGCATTAGAACTCTATTGCTACGATACGTAGACATCTGCAAACGCTATTTCCTTGGAAGGAAGTGTCGCATTTACGTTCATTTGAATCGTAGACGAGGAATGCATAACACCTCGCAAATCATATTATATCTTACCATGAAACATAGAAATGAGATGCGATATCGCGATTTAAGAAGCTTTAGAACACTATTGCTTCGATACGTAGATATCTGCAAACGCTATTTCCTTGCAAGGAAGTGTCGCATTTACATTCATTTGAAGTGTGGACGAGGAATACATGACACTTCGCAAATCATATTATATCTTACCATGAAACATAGAAATGAGATGCGATATCGCGTTTTAAGAAGCATTAGAACTCTATTGCTACGATACGTAGACATCTGCAAACGCGATTTCCTGGCAAGGAAGTGTCGCATTTACATTCATTTGAAGTGTAGACGAGGAATACATTATACTTCGCAAATCATATTATATCTTACCATGAAACATAGAAATGGGATGCGATATCGCGTTTTAAGAAGCATTAGAAAACTATTGCTACGATAGGTAGACATTTGCAAACACTATTTCCTTGCAACGAAGTGTCGCATTTACATTCATTTGAAGTGTAGACGAGGAATACATGATACTTCGCAAATCATATTATATCTTACCATGAATCATAGAAATGAGATGCGATATCGCGTTTTAAGAATCATAAGAAATCTATTGTTACGATATGTAGACATCTGCAAACGCTATTTCCTTGGAAGGAAGTGTCGCATTTACGTTCATTTGAATCGTAGACGAGGAATGCATAACACTTCGCAAATCATATTGTATCTTACCATGAAACATAGAAATGAGATGCGATATCGCGTTTTAAGAAGCATTTGAACTCTATTACTTCGATACGTAGACATCTGCAAACGCTATTTCCTTGCAAGGAAGTGTCGCATTTACATTCATTTGAAGTGTAGACGAGGAATACATAGCACTTCGCAAATCATATTATATCTTACCATGAAACATAGAAATGAGATGCGATATCGCGTTTTAAGTATCATAAGAACTCTATTGTTACGATACGTAGACATCTGCAAACGCTACTTCCTTGGAAGGAAGTGTCGCATTTACGTTCATTTGAATCGTAGACGAGGAATCCATAACACTTCGCAAATCATATTATATCTTACCATGAAACATAGAAATGAGATGCGATATCGCGTTTTAAGAAGCATTTGAACTCTATTGCTTCGATACGTAGACATCTGCAAACGCTATTTCCTTGCAAGGAAGTGTCGCATTTACATTCATTTGAATCGTAGACGAGGAATGCATAACACTTCGCAATGAATACTATATCTTATCATGAAACATAGATATGAGATGCAATATCCCGTTTTAAGAAGCATTTGAACTCTGTTGCTTCGATACGTAGACATCTGCAAACGCTATTTCCTTGCAAGGAAGTGTCGTATTTACATTCATTTGAAGTGTAGACGAGGAATACATGATACTTCGCAAATCATATTATATCTTACCATGAAACATAGAAATGGGATGCGATATCGCGTTTTAAGAAGCATTAGAAAACTATTGCTACGACAGGTAGACATTTGCAAACGCTATTTCCTTGCAAGGAAGTGTCGCATTTACATTCATTTGAAGTGTAGACGAGGAATACATGATACTTCGCAAATCATATTATATCTTACCATGAAACATAGAAATGGGACGCGATATCGCGTTTTAAGAAGCATTAGAAAACTATTGCTGCGATAGGTAGACATTTGCAAACGCTACTTCCTTGGAAGGAAGTGTCGCATTTACGTTCATTTGAATCGTAGACGAGGAATGCATAACACTTCGCAAATCATATTATATCTTACCATGAAACATAGAAATGAGATGCGATATCGCGTTTTAAGAAGCATTTGAACTCTATTGCTTCGATACGTAGACATCGGCAAACGCTATTTCCTTGCAAGGAAGTGTCGCATTTACCTTCATTTGAAGTGTAGACGAGGAATACATAACACTTCGCAAATCATATTATATCTTACCATGAAACATAGAAAGGAGATGCGATATCGCGTTTTAAGAAGCATTAGAACTCTATTGCTACGATACGTAGACATCTGCAAACGCTATTTCCTAGCGATCGAGTGTCGCATCTACATTCATTTGAATCGTAGACGAGGAATGCATAACACTTCGCAATGAATATTATATCTTACCATGATACATAGAAATGAGATGCGATATCGCGTTTTAAGAAGCATTAGAACACTATTGCTACGATAGGTAGACATCTGCAAATGCTATTTCCTTGCAAGGAAGTGTCGCATTTACATTCATTTGAAGTGTAGACGGGGAATACGTGATACTTCGCAAATCATATTATATCTTACCATGAAACATAGAAATGAGATGCGATATCGCCGTTTTAAGAAGCATTAGAAATCTATTGCTACGATACGTAGACATCTGCAGACGCTATTTCCTAGCAAGGAAGTGTCGCATTTACATTCATTTGAAGTGTAGACGAGGAATACATGATACTTCGCAAATCATATTATATCTTACCATGAAACATAGAAATGAGATGCGATATCGCCGTTTTAAGAAGCATTTCAACTCTATTGCTACGATACGTAGACATCTGCAATCGCTGTTTCCTTGCAAGGAAGTGTCGCATTTACTTTCATTTGAGTCGTAGACCAGGAATGCATAACACTTCGCAATGAATATTATATCTTATCATGAAACATAGATATGAGATGCGATATCGCGTTTTAAGAAGCATTAGAACTCTATTGCTACGATAGGTAGACATCTGCAAACGCTATTTCCTTGCAAGGAAGTGTCGCATTTACGTTCATTTGAATCGTAGACGAGGAATGCATAACACTTCGCAAATCATATTATAGCTTACCATGAAACATAGAAATGAGATGCGATATCGCGTTTTAAGAAGCATTAGAACTCTATTGCTACGATACGTAGACATCTGCAAACGCTATTTCCTTGCAAGGAAGTGTCGCATTTACATTCATTTGAATCGTAGACGAGGAATGCATAAGACTTCGCAAATCATATTATATCTTACCATGAAACATAGAAATGAGATGCGATATCGCGTTTTAAGAAGCATTTGAACTCTATTGCTTCGATACGTAGACATCTGCAAACGCTATTTCCTTGCAAGGAAGTGTCGCATTTACATTCATTTGAGGTGTAGACGAGGAATACATAACACTTCGCAAATCATATTATATCTTACCATGAAACATAGAAATGAGATGCGATATCGCGTTTTAAGAAGCATTAGAACACTATTGCTACGATACCTAGACATCTGCAAACGCTATTTCCTAGCGAGCAAGTGTCGCATTCACATTCATTTGAAGTGTAGACGAGGAATGCATAACACTTCGCAATGAATATTATATCTTACCATGATACATAGAAATGAGATGCGATATCGCGTTTTAAGAAGCATTAGAACACTATTGCTACGACACGTAGACACCTGCAAACGCTATTTCCTTGCAAGGAAGTGTCGCATTTACATTCATTTGAAGTGTAGACGAGGAATGCATGACACTTCGCAAATCATATTATGTCTTACCATGAAACATAGAAATGAGATGCGATATCGCGGTCTAAGAAGCATCAGAAATCCACTGCTACGATACGTAGACATCTGCAGACGCTATTTCCTTGCAAGGAAGTGTCGCATTTACATTCATTTGATGTGTAGACGAGAAATGCATAACACTTCGCAATGAATATTACATCTTATCATGAAAAATATATATATGATGCAATATCTCGCTTTAAGAAGCGTTTGAACTCTATTGCTTCGATACGTAGGCATCTGCAAACGCTATTTCCTTGCAAGGAAGTGTCGCATTTACATTCATTTGAAGTGTAGACGAGGAATACATAACACTTCGCAAATCATATTATATCTTACCATGAAACATAGAAATGGGATGCGATATCACGTTTTAAGAAGCATTAGAACACTATTGCTACGATACGTAGACATCTGCAAACTATATTTCCTTGCAAGGAAGTGTCGCATTTACATTCATTTGAATCGTAGACGAGGAATGCATAACACTTCGCAATGTATATTATATCTTATCATGAAACATAGATATGAGATGCAATATCTCGTTTTAAGAAGCACTTGAACTCTATTGCTTCGATACGTAGGCATCTGCAAACGCTATTACCTTGCAAGGAAGTGTCGCATTTACATTCATTTGAATCGTAGACGAGGAAAACATGACACATCGCAAATCATATTATATCTTACCATGAAACATGGAAATGAGATGCGATATCGCGTTCTAAGAAGCGTCAGAAATCCATTGCTACGATACGTAGACATCTGCAAACGCTATTTCCTTGCAAGGAAGTGTCGCATTTACATTCATTTGAAGTGTAGACGAGGAATACATGATACTTCGCAAATCATATTATATCTTACCATGAAACATAGAAATGAGATGCGATATCGCGTTGTAAGAAGCATTAGAACTCTATTGCTTCGATACGTAGACATCTGCAAACACTATTTCCTTGCAAGGAAGTGTCGCATTTACGTTCATTTGAATCGTAGACGAGGAATGCATAACACTTCGCAAATCATATTATAGCTTACCATGTAACATAGAAATGAGATGCGATATCGCGTTTTAAGAAGCATTAGAACTCTATTGCTACGATACGTAGACATCTGCAAACGCTATTTCCTTGGAAGGAAGTGTCGCATTTACGTTCATTTGAATCGTAGACGAGGAATGCATAACACCTCGCAAATCATATTATATCTTACCATGAAACATAGAAATGAGATGCGATATCGCGATTTAAGAAGCTTTAGAACACTATTGCTTCGATACGTAGATATCTGCAAACGCTATTTCCTTGCAAGGAAGTGTCGCATTTACATTCATTTGAAGTGTGGACGAGGAATACATGACACTTCGCAAATCATATTATATCTTACCATGAAACATAGAAATGAGATGCGATATCGCGTTTTAAGAAGCATTAGAACTCTATTGCTACGATACGTAGACATCTGCAAACGCGATTTCCTGGCAAGGAAGTGTCGCATTTACATTCATTTGAAGTGTAGACGAGGAATACATTATACTTCGCAAATCATATTATATCTTACCATGAAACATAGAAATGGGATGCGATATCGCGTTTTAAGAAGCATTAGAAAACTATTGCTACGATAGGTAGACATTTGCAAACACTATTTCCTTGCAACGAAGTGTCGCATTTACATTCATTTGAAGTGTAGACGAGGAATACATGATACTTCGCAAATCATATTATATCTTACCATGAAACATAGAAATGGGATGCGATATCGCGTTTTAAGAAGCATTAGAAAACTATTGCTACGATAGGTAGACATTTGCAAACGCTATTTCCTTGCAACGAAGTGTCGCATTTACATTCATTTGAAGCGTAGACGAGGAATACATGATACTTCGCAAATCATATTATATCTTACCATGAAACATAGAAATGAGATGCGATATCGCGTTTTAAGAAGCATTAGAACTCTATTGCTACGATACGTAGACATCTGCAAACGCTATTTCCTTGCAAGGAAGTGTCGCATTTACATTCATTTGATGTGTAGACGAGGAATACATAACACTTCGCAAATCATATTATATCTTACCATGAATCATAGAAATGAGATGCGATATCGCGTTTTAAGAATCATAAGAAATCTATTGTTACGATATGTAGACATCTGCAAACGCTATTTCCTTGGAAGGAAGTGTCGCATTTACGTTCATTTGAATCGTAGACGAGGAATGCATAACACTTCGCAAATCATATTGTATCTTACCATGAAACATAGAAATGAGATGCGATATCGCGTTTTAAGAAGCATTTGAACTCTATTGCTTCGATACGTAGACATCTGCAAACGCTATTTCCTTGCAAGGAAGTGTCGCATTTACATTCATTTGAAGTGTAGACGAGGAATACATAGCACTTCGCAAATCATATTATATCTTACCATGAAACATAGAAATGAGATGCGATATCGCGTTTTAAGTATCATAAGAACTCTATTGTTACGATACGTAGACATCTGCAAACGCTACTTCCTTGGAAGGAAGTGTCGCATTTACGTTCATTTGAATCGTAGACGAGGAATCCATAACACTTCGCAAATCATATTATATCTTACCATGAAACATAGAAATGAGATGCGATATCGCGTTTTAAGAAGCATTTGAACTCTATTGCTTCGATACGTAGACATCTGCAAACGCTATTTCCTTGCAAGGAAGTGTCGCATTTACATTCATTTGAATCGTAGACGAGGAATGCATAACACTTCGCAATGAATACTATATCTTATCATGAAACATAGATATGAGATGCAATATCCCGTTTTAAGAAGCATTTGAACTCTGTTGCTTCGATACGTAGACATCTGCAAACGCTATTTCCTTGCAAGGAAGTGTCGTATTTACATTCATTTGAAGTGTAGACGAGGAATACATGATACTTCGCAAATCATATTATATCTTACCATGAAACATAGAAATGGGATGCGATATCGCGTTTTAAGAAGCATTAGAAAACTATTGCTACGATAGGTAGACATTTGCAAACGCTATTTCCTTGCAAGGAAGTGTCGCATTTACATTCATTTGAAGTGTAGACGAGGAATACATGATACTTCGCAAATCATATTATATCTTACCATGAAACATAGAAATGGGATGCGATATCGCGTTTTAAGAAGCATTAGAAAACTATTGCTGCGATAGGTAGACATTTGCAAACGCTACTTCCTTGGAAGGAAGTGTCGCATTTACGTTCATTTGAATCGTAGACGAGGAATGCATAACACTTCGCAAATCATATTATATCTTACCATGAAACATAGAAATGAGATGCGATATCGCGTTTTAAGAAGCATTTGAACTCTATTGCTTCGATACGTAGACATCGGCAAACGCTATTTCCTTGCAAGGAAGTGTCGCATTTACCTTCATTTGAAGTGTAGACGAGGAATACATAACACTTCGCAAATCATATTATATCTTACCATGAAACATAGAAAGGAGATGCGATATCGCGTTTTAAGAAGCATTAGAACTCTATTGCTACGATACGTAGACATCTGCAAACGCTATATCCTAGCGATCGAGTGTCGCATCTACATTCATTTGAATCGTAGACGAGGAATGCATAACACTTCGCAATGAATATTATATCTTACCATGATACATAGAAATGAGATGCGATATCGCGTTTTAAGAAGCATTAGAACACTATTGCTACGATAGGTAGACATCTGCAAATGCTATTTCCTTGCAAGGAAGTGTCGCATTTACATTCATTTGAAGTGTAGACGGGGAATACGTGATACTTCGCAAATCATATTATATCTTACCATGAAACATAGAAATGAGATGCGATATCGCCGTTTTAAGAAGCATTAGAAATCTATTGCTACGATACGTAGACATCTGCAGACGCTATTTCCTAGCAAGGAAGTGTCGCATTTACATTCATTTGAAGTGTAGACGAGGAATACATGATACTTCGCAAATCATATTATATCTTACCATGAAACATAGAAATGAGATGCGATATCGCCGTTTTAAGAAGCATTTCAACTCTATTGCTACGATACGTAGACATCTGCAATCGCTGTTTCCTTGCAAGGAAGTGTCGCATTTACTTTCATTTGAGTCGTAGACCAGGAATGCATAACACTTCGCAATGAATATTATATCTTATCATGAAACATAGATATGAGATGCGATATCGCGTTTTAAGAAGCATTAGAACTCTATTGCTACGATAGGTAGACATCTGCAAACGCTATTTCCTTGCAAGGAAGTGTCGTATTTACATTGATTTGAAGTGTAGACGAGGAATACATAACACTTCGCAAATCATATTATATCTTACCATGAAACATAGAAATGAGATGCGATATCGCCGTTTTAAGAAGCATTAGAAATCTATTGCTACGATACGTAGACATCTGCAAACGCTATTTCCTTGCAAGGATGTGTCGCATTTACATTCATTTGAAGTGTAGACGAGGAATACATAACACTTCGCAAATCATATTATAACTTACCATGAAACATAGAAGTGAGATGCGATATCGCGTTTTAAGAAGCATTAGAATACTATTGCTACGATAGGCAGATATTTGCAAACGCTATTTCCTTGCAAGGAAGTGTCGTATTTACATTCATTTGAAGGGTAGACGAGGAATACATAACACTTCGCAAATCATATTATATCTTACCATGAAACATAGAAATGAGATGCGATATCGCATTTTAAGAAGCATTAGAAATCTATTGCTACGATACGTAGACATCTGCAAACGCGATTTCCTTGCAAGGAAGTGTCGCATTTACATTCATTTGAAGTGTAGACGAGGAATACATAACACTTCGCAAATCATATTATATCTTATCATGAAACATAGAAATGAGATGCGATATCGCGTTTTAAGAAGCATTAGAACACTATTGCTTCGATACGTAGACATCTGCAAACGCTATTTCCTTGCAAGGATGTGTCGCATTTACATTCATTTGAAGTGTAGACGAGGAATACATGACACTTCGCAAATCATATTATATCTTACCATGAAACATAGAAATGAGATGCGATATCGCGTTCTAAGAGGCATTAGAAATCCATTGCTGCGAGACGTAGACATCTGCAAACGCTATTTCCTTGCAAGGAAGTGTCGCATTTACTTTCATTTGAATCGTAGACGAGGAATGCATAACACTTCGCAATGTATATTATATCTTATCATGAAACATAGATATGAGATGCAATATCTCGTTTTAAGAAGCATTAGAACTCTATTGCTACGATACGTAGACATCTGCAAACGCTATTTCCTTGCAAGGAAGTGTCGCATTTAAATTCATTTGAAGTGTAGACGGGGAATACGTGATACTTCGCAAATCATATTATATCTTACCATGAAACATAGAAATGAGATGCGATATCGCGTTTTAAGAAGCATTAGAACACTATTGCTTCGATACGTAGACATCTGCAAACGCTATTTCCTTGCAAGGATGTGTCGCATTTACATTGATTTGAAGTGTAGACGAGGAATACATGACACTTCGCAAATCATATTATATCTTACCATGAAACATAGAAATGAGATGCGATATCGCGTTCTAAGAAACATTAGAAATCCATTGCTACGATACGTAGACATCTGCAAACGCTATTTCCTTGCAAGGAAGTGTCGCATTTACTTTCATTTGAATCGTAGACGAGGAATGCATAACACTTCGCAATGTATATTATATCTTATCATGAAACATAGATATGAGATGCAATATCTCGTTTTAAGAAGCATTTGAACTCTATTGCTTCGATACGTAGACATCTGCAAACGCTATTTCCCTGCAAGGAAGCGTCGCATTTACATTCATTTGTGGTGTAGACGAGGAATACATAACACTTCGCACATCATATTATATCTTACCATGAAACATAGAAATGAGATGCGATATCGCGTTTTAAGAATCATATGAACTCTATTGCTACGATACGTAGACATCTGTAAACGCTATTTCCTTGCAAGGAAGTGTCGCATTTACTTTCATTTGAATCGTGGACGAGGAATGCACAACACGTCGCAATGAATATTATATCTTATCATGAAACATAGATATGATATGCAGTATCTCGTTTTAAGAAGCATTTGAACTCTATTGCTTCGATACGTAGACATCTGCAAACGCTATTTCCCTGCAAGGAAGTGTCGCATTTACATTCATTTGAGGTGTAGACGAGGAATACATAACACTTCGCAAATCATATTATATCTTACCATGACATAGAAATGAGATGCGATATCGCCGTTTTAAGAAGCATTAGAAATCTATTGCTACGATACGTAGACATCTGCAAACGCTATTTCCTAGCGAGGAAGTATCGCATTCACATTCATTTGAATCGTAGACGAGAAATGCATAACACTTCGCAATGAATATTATATCTTATCATGAAACATAGGTATGAGATGCAATAACTCTTTTTAAGAAGCATTTGAACTCTATTGCTTCGATACGTAGACATCTGCAAACGCTATTTCCTTGCAAGGAAGTGTCGCATTTACATTCATTTGAAGTATAGACGAGGAATACATAACACTTCGCAAATCATATTATATCTTACCATAAAACATAGAAATGAGATGCGATATCGCGTTTTAAGAAGCATCAGAAATCCATTGCTTCGATACGTAGACATCTGCAAACGCTATTTCCTTGCAAGGAAGTGTCGCATTTACATTCCTTTGAAGTTGAGACAAGGAATACATAACACTTCGCAAATCATATTATATCTTACCATGAAACATAGAAATGAAATGCGATATCGCGTTTTAAGAAGCATTAGAACTCTATTGCTACGATACCTAGACGTCTGCAGACGCTATTTCCTAGCAAGGAAGTGTCGCATTTACATTCATTTGAAGTGTAGACGAGGAATACATAACACTTCGCAAATCATATTACATCTTACCATGAAACATAGAAATGAGATGCGATATCGCGTTTTAAGAAGCATTGGAACTCTAATGCTACGATAGGTAGACATCTGCAATTGCTATTTCCTTGCAAGGAAGTGTCGCATTTACATTCATTTGAAGTGTAGACGAGGAATACATAACACTTCTTAAATCATATTATATCTTACCATGAAACATAGAAATGAGATGCGATATCGCCGTTTTAAGAAGCATTAGAAATCTATTGCTACGATACGTAGACATCTGCAAACGCTATTTCCTAGCGAGGAAGTATCGCATTCACATTCATTTGAAGTGTAGACGATGTATACATAACACTTCGCAAATCATATTATATCTTACCATGAAACATAGAAAGGAGATGCGATATCGCGTTTTAAGAAGCATTAGAACTCTATTGCTACGATACGTAGACATCTGCAAACGCTATTTCCTAGCGAGCGAGTGTCGCATTTACATTCATTTGAAGTGTAGACGAAGAATACATAACACTTCGCAAATCATATTATATCTTACCATGAAACAAAGAAATGAGATGCGATATCACGTTTTAAAAAGCATTAGAACTCTATTGCTACGATACGTAGACATCTGCAAACGCTATTTCCTTGCAAGGAAGTGTCGCATTTAAATTCATTTGAAGTGTAGACGGGGAATACGTGATACTTCGCAAATCATATTATATCTTACCATGAAACATAGAAATGAGGTGCGATATCGCGTTTTAAGAAGCATTAGAACACTATTGCTTCGATACGTAGACATCTGCCAACGCTATTTCCTTGCAAGGATGTGTCGCATTTACATTCATTTGAAGTGTAGACGAGGAATACATGACACTTCGCAAATCATATTATATCTTACCATGAAACATAGAAATGAGATGCGATATCGCGTTCTAAGAAGCATTAGAAATCCATTGCTACGATACGTAGACATCAGCAAGCGCTATTTCCTTGCAAGGAAGTGTCGCATTTACTTTCATTTGAATCGTAGACGAGGAATGCATAACACTTCGCAATGTATATTATATCTTATCATGAAACATATATATGAGATGCAATATCTCGTTTTAAGAAGCATTTGAACTCTATTGCTTCGATACGTAGACATCTGCAAACGCTATTTCCCTGCAAGGAAGTGTCGCATTTACATTCATTTGTGGTGTAGACGAGGAATACCTAACACTTCGCACATCATATTATATCTTACCATGAAACATAGAAATGAGATGCGATATCGCGTTTTAAGAATCATATGAACTCTATTGCTACGATACGTAGACATCTGTAAACGCTATTTCCTTGAAAGGAAGTGTCGCATTTACTTTCATTTGAATCGTGGACGAGGAATGCACAACACGTCGCAATGAATATTATATCTTATCATGAAACATAGATATGATATGCAGTATCTCGTTTTAAGAAGCATTTGAAGTCTATTGCTTCGATACGTAGACATCTGCAAACGCTATTTCCCTGCAAGGAAGTGTCGCATTTACATTCATTTGAGGTGTAGACGAGGAATACATAACACTTCGCAAATCATATTACATCTTACCATGAAACATAGAAATGAGATGCGATATCGCGTTTTAAGAAGCTTTGGAACTCTAATGCTACGATAGGTAGACATCTGCAATTGCTATTTCCTTGCAAGGAAGTGTCGCATTTACATTCATTTGAAGTGTAGGCGAGGAATACATAACACTTCGCAAATCATATTATATCTTACCATGAAACATAGAAATGAGATGCGATATCGCCGTTTTAAGAAGCATTAGAAATCTATTGCTACGATACGTAGACATCTGCAAACGCTATTTCCTAGCGAGGAAGTATCGCATTCACATTCATTTGAAGTGCAGACGAGGTATACATATCACTTCGCAAATCATGTTATATCTTACCATGAAACATAGAAATGAGATGCGATATCGCGTTTTAAGAAGCATTTGAACTCTATTGCTTCGATACGTAGACATCTGCAAACGCTATTTCCTTGCAAGGAAGTGTCGCATTTACATTCATTTGAAGTGTAGACGAGGAATACATAACCCTTCGCAAATCATATTATATCTTGCCATGAAACATAGAAATGAGATGCGATATCGCCGTTTTAAGAAGCATTAGAAATCTATTGTTACGATACGTAGACATCTGCAAACGCTATTTCCTTGCAAGGAAGTGTCGCATTTACATTCATTTGAAGTGTAGACGAAGAATACATAACACTTCGCAAATCATATTATATCTTACCATGAAACATAGAAATGAGATGCGATATCGCGTTTTAAGAAGCATCAGAAATCCATTGCTTCGATACGTAGACATCTGCAAACGCTATTTCCTTGCATGGAAGTGTCGCATTTACATTCCTTTGAAGTTGAGACAAGGAATACATAACACTTCGCAAATCATATTATATCTTACCATGAAACATAGAAATGAAATGCGATATCGCGTTTTAAGAAGCATTAGAACTCTATTGCTACGATACCTAGACATCTGCAGACGCTATTTCCTAGCAAGGAAGTGTCGCATTTACATTCATTTGAAGTGTAGACGAGGAATACATAACACTTCGCAAATCATATTACATCTTACCATGAAACATAGAAATGAGATGCGATATCGCGTTTTAAGAAGCATTGGAACTCTAATGCTACGATAGGTAGACATCTGCAATTGCTATTTCCTTGCAAGGAAGTGTCGCATTTACATGCATTTGAAGTGTAGACGAGGAATACATAACACTTCGTAAATCATATTATATCTTACCATGAAACATAGAAATGAGATGCGATATCGCCGTTTTACGAAGCATTAGAAATCTATTGCTACGATACGTAGACATCTGCAATCGCTGTTTCCTTGCAAGGAAGTGTCGCATTTACTTTCATTTGAATCGTAGACCAGGAATGCATAACACTTCGCAATGAATATTATATCTTACCATGATACATAGAAATGAGATGCGATATCGCGTTTCAAGTATCATAAGAACTCTATTGTTACGATACGTAGACATCTGCAAACGCTACTTCCTTGGAAGGAAGTGTCGCATTTAAGTTCATTTGAATCGTAGACGAGGAATGCATAACACTTCGCAAATCACATTATATCTTACCATGAATCATAGAAATGAGATGCGATATCGCGTTTTAAGAAGCATTTGAACCCTATTGCTTCGATACGTAGACATCTGCAAACGCTATTTCCTTGCAAGGAAGTGTCGCATTTACCTTCATTTGAAGTGTAGACGAGGAATACGTAACACTTCGCAAATCATATTATATCTTACCATGAAACATAGAAAGGAGATGCGATATCGCGTTTTAAGAAGCATTAGAACTCTATTGCTACGATACGTAGACATCTGCAAACGCTATTTCCTAGCGAGCGAGTGTCGCATTTACATTGATTTGAAGTGTAGACGAAGAATACATAACACTTCGCAAATCATATTATATCTTACCATGAAACAAAGAAATGAGATGCGATATCGCGTTTTAAAAAGCATTAGAACTCTATTGCTACGATACGTAGACATCTGCAAACGCAATTTCCTAGCAAGGAAGTGTCGCATTTAAATTCATTTGAAGTGTAGACGGGGAATACGTGATACTTCGCAAATCATATTATATCTTACCATGAAACATAGAAATGAGATGCGATATCGCGTTCTAAGAAGCATTAGAAATCCATTGCTACGATACGTAGACATCTGCAAACGCTATTTCCTTGCAAGGAAGTGTCGCATTTACTTTCATTTGAATCGTAGACGAGGAATGCATAACACTTCGCAATGTATATTATATCTTATCATGAAACATAGATATGAGATGCAATATCTCGTTTTAAGAAGCATTTGAACTCTATTGCTTCGATACGTAGACATCTGCAAACGCTATTTCCCTGCAAGGAAGCGTCGCATTTACATTCATTTGTGGTGTAGACGAGGAATACATAACACTTCGCACATCATATTATATCTTACCATGAAACATAGAAATGAGATGCGATATCGCGTTTTAAGAATCATATGAACTCTATTGCTACGATACGTAGACATCTGTAAACGCTATTTCCTTGCAAGGAAGTGTCGCATTTACTTTCATTTGAATCGTGGACGAGGAATGCACAACACGTCGCAATGAATATTATATCTTATCAGGAAACATAGATATGATATGCAGTATCTCGTTTTAAGAAGCATTTGAACTCTATTGCTTCGATACGTAGACATCTGCAAACGCTATTTCCCTGCAAGGAAGTGTCGCATTTACATTCATTTGAGGTGTAGACGAGGAATACATAACACTTCGCAAATCATATTATATCTTACCATGACATAGAAATGGGATGCGATATCGCCGTTTTAAGAAGCATTAGAAATCTATTGCTACGATACGTAGACATCTGCAAACGCTATTTCCTAGCGAGGAAGTATCGCATTCACATTCATTTGAATCGTAGACGAGAAATGCATAACACTTCGCAATGAATATTATATCTTATCATGAAACATAGGTATGAGATGCAATAACTCTTTTTAAGAAGCATTTGAACTCTATTGCTTCGATACGTAGACATCTGCAAACGCTATTTCCTTGCAAGGAAGTGTCGCATTTACATTCATTTGAAGTATAGACGAGGAATACATAACACTTCGCAAATCATATTATATCTTACCATAAAACATAGAAATGAGATGCGATATCGCGTTTTAAGAAGCATCAGAAATCCATTGCTTCGATACCTAGACATCTGCAGACGCTATTTCCTAGCAAGGAAGTGTCGCATTTACATTCATTTAAAGTGTAGACGAGGAATACATAACACTTCGCAAATCATATTACATCTTACCATGAAACATAGAAATGAGATGCGATATCGCGTTTTAAGAAGCATTGGAACTCTAATGCTACGATAGGTAGACATCTGCAATTGCTATTTCCTTGCAAGGAAGTGTCGCATTTACATTCATTTGAAGTGTAGACGAGGAATACATAACACTTCGTAAATCATATTATATCTTACCATGAAACATAGAAATGAGATGCGATATAGCGTTTTAAGAAGCATCAGAAATCCATTGCTTCGATACGTAGACATCTGCAAACGCTATTTCCTTGCATGGAAGTGTCGCATTTACATTCCTTTGAAGTTGAGACAAGGAATACATAACACTTCGCAAATCATATTATATCTTACCATGAAACATAGAAATGAAATGCGATATCGCGTTTTAAGAAGCATTAGAACTCTATTGCTACGATACCTAGACATCTGCAGACGCTATTTCCTAGCAAGGAAGTGTCGCATTTACATTCATTTGAAGTGTAGACGAGGAATACATAACACTTCGCAAATCATATTACATCTTACCATGAAACATAGAAATGAGATGCGATATCGCGTTTTAAGAAGCATTGGAACTCTAATGCTACGATAGGTAGACATCTGCAATTGCTATTTCCTTGCAAGGAAGTGTCGCATTTACATGCATTTGAAGTGTAGACGAGGAATACATAACACTTCGTAAATCATATTATATCTTACCATGAAACATAGAAATGAGATGCGATATCGCCGTTTTAAGAAGCATCAGAAATCTATTGCTACGATACGTAGACATCTGCAATCGCTGTTTCCTTGCAAGGAAGTGTCGCATTTACTTTCATTTGAATCGTAGACCAGGAATGCATAACACTTCGCAATGAATATTATATCTTACCATGATACATAGAAATGAGATGCGATATCGCGTTTCAAGTATCATAAGAACTCTATTGTTACGATACGTAGACATCTGCAAACGCTACTTCCTTGGAAGGAAGTGTCGCATTTAAGTTCATTTGAATCGTAGACGAGGAATGCATAACACTTCGCAAATCACATTATATCTTACCATGAATCATAGAAATGAGATGCGATATCGCGTTTTAAGAAGCATTTGAACTCTATTGCTTCGATACGTAGACATCTGCAAACGCTATTTCTTTGCAAGGAAGTGTCGCATTTACCTTCATTTGAAGTGTAGACGAGGAATACGTAACACTTCGCAAATCATATTATATCTTACCATGAAACATAGAAAGGAGATGCGATATCGCGTTTTAAGAAGCATTAGAACTCTATTGCTACGATACGTAGACATCTGCAAACGCTATTTCCTAGCGAGCGAGTGTCGCATTTACATTGATTTGAAGTGTAGACGAAGAATACATAACACTTCGCAAATCATATTATATCTTACCATGAAACAAAGAAATGAGATGCGATATCGCGTTTTAAAAAGCATTAGAACTCTATTGCTACGATACGTAGACATCTGCAAACGCAATTTCCTAGCAAGGAAGTGTCGCATTTAAATTCATTTGAAGTGTAGACGGGGAATACGTGATACTTCGCAAATCATATTATATCTTACCATGAAACATAGAAATGAGATGCGATATCGCGTTCTAAGAAGCATTAGAAATCCATTGCTACGATACGTAGACATCTGCAAACGCTATTTCCTTGCAAGGAAGTGTCGCATTTACTTTCATTTGAATCGTAGACGAGGAATGCATAACACTTCGCAATGTATATTATATCTTATCATGAAACATAGATATGAGATGCAATATCTCGTTTTAAGAAGCATTTGAACTCTATTGCTTCGATACGTAGACATCTGCAAACGCTATTTCCCTGCAAGGAAGCGTCGCATTTACATTCATTTGTGGTGTAGACGAGGAATACATAACACTTCGCACATCATATTATATCTTACCATGAAACATAGAAATGAGATGCGATATCGCGTTTTAAGAATCATATGAACTCTATTGCTACGATACGTAGACATCTGTAAACGCTATTACCTTGCAAGGAAGTGTCGCATTTACTTTCATTTGAATCGTGGACGAGGAATGCACAACACGTCGCAATGAATATTATATCTTATCAGGAAACATAGATATGATATGCAGTATCTCGTTTTAAGAAGCATTTGAACTCTATTGCTTCGATACGTAGACATCTGCAAACGCTATTTCCCTGCAAGGAAGTGTCGCATTTACATTCATTTGAGGTGTAGACGAGGAATACATAACACTTCGCAAATCATATTATACCTTACCATGACATAGAAATGAGATGCGATATCGCCGTTTTAAGAAGCATTAGAAATCTATTGCTACGATACGTAGACATCTGCAAACGCTATTTCCTAGCGAGGAAGTATCGCATTCACATTCATTTGAATCGTAGACGAGAAATGCATAACACTTCGCAATGAATATTATATCTTATCATGAAACATAGGTATGAGATGCAATAACTCTTTTTAAGAAGCATTTGAACTCTATTGCTTCGATACGTAGACATCTGCAAACGCTATTTCCTTGCAAGGAAGTGTCGCATTTACATTCATTTGAAGTATAGACGAGGAATACATAACACTTCGCAAATCATATTATATCTTACCATAAAACATAGAAATGAGATGCGATATCGCGTTTTAAGAAGCATCAGAAATCCATTGCTTCGATACCTAGACATCTGCAGACGCTATTTCCTAGCAAGGAAGTGTCGCATTTACATTCATTTAAAGTGTAGACGAGGAATACATAACACTTCGCAAATCATATTACATCTTACCATGAAACATAGAAATGAGATGCGATATCGCGTTTTAAGAAGCATTGGAACTCTAATGCTACGATAGGTAGACATCTGCAATTGCTATTTCCTTGCAAGGAAGTGTCGCATTTACATTCATTTGAAGTGTAGACGAGGAATACATAACACTTCGTAAATCATATTATATCTTACCATGAAACATAGAAATGAGATGCGATATCGCCGTTTTAAGAAGCATTAGAAATCTATTGCTACGATACATAGACATCTGCAAACGCTATTTCCTAGCGAGGAAGTATCGCATTCACATTCATTTGAAGTGTAGACGATGTATACATAACACTTCGCAAATCATATTATATCTTACCATGAAACATAGAAATGAGATGCGATATCGCGTTTTAAGAAGCATTTCAACTCTATTGCTACGATACGTAGACATCTGCAATCGCTGTTTCCTTGCAAGGAAGTGTCGCATTTACATTCATTTGAATCGTAGACCAGGAATGCATAACACTTCGCAATGAATATTATATCCTACCATGATACATAGAAATGAGATGCGATATCGCGTTTTAAGTATCATAAGAACTCTATTGTTACGATACGTAGACATCTGCAAACGCTACTTCCTTGGAAGGAAGTGTCGCATTTAAGTTCATTTGAATCGTAGACGAGGAATGCATAACACTTCGCAAATCACATTATATCTTACCATGAATCATAGAAATGAGATGCGATATCGCGTTTTAAGAAGCATTTGAACTCTATTGCTTCGATACGTAGACATCTGCAAACGCTATTTCCTTGCAAGGAATTGTCGCATTTACCTTCATTTGAAGTGTAGACGAGGAATACATAACACTTCGCAAATCATTTTATATATCTTACCATGAAACATAGAAAGGAGATGCGATATCGCGTTTTAAGAAGCATTAGAACTCTATTGCTACGATACGTAGACATCTGCAAACGCTATTTCCTAGCGAGCGAGTGTCGCATTTACATTCATTTGAAGTGTAGACGAAGAATACATAACACTTCGCAAATCATATTATATCTTACCATGAAACATAGAAATGAGATGCGATATCGCGTTTTAAAGAGCATTAGAACTCTATTGCTACGATACGTAGACATCTGCAAACGCTATTTCCTTGCAAGGAAGTGTCGCATTTAAATTCATTTGAAGTGTAGACGGGGAATACGTGATACTTCGCAAATCATATTATATCTTACCATGAAACATAGAAATGAGATGCGATATCGCGTTTTAAGAAGCATTAGAACACTATTGCTTCGATACGTAGACATCTGCAAACGCTATTTCCTTGCAAGGATGTGTCGCATTTACATTCATTTGAAGTGTAGACGAGGAATACATGACACTTCGCAAATCATATTATATCTTACCATGGAACACAGAAATGAGATGCGATATCGCGTTCTAAGAAGCATTAGAAATCCATTGCTACGATACGTAGACATCTGCAAACGCTATTTCCTTGCAAGGAAGTGTCGCATTTACTTTCATTTGAATCGTAGACGAGGAATGCATAACACTTCGCAATGTATATTATATCTTATCATGAAACATAGATATGAGATGCAATATCTCGTTTTAAGAAGCATTTGAACTCTATTGCTTCGATACGTAGACATCTGCAAACGCTATTTCCCTGCAAGGAAGTGTCGCATTTACATTCATTTGTGGTGTAGACGAGGAATACATAACACTTCGCAAATCATATTATATCTTACCATGAAACATAGAAATGAGATGCGATATCGCGTTTTAAGAATCATATGAACTCTATTGCTACGATACGTAGACATCTGTAAACGCTATTTCCTTGCAAGGAAGTGTCGCATTTACTTTCATTTGAATCGTGGACGAGGAATGCACAACACGTCGCAATGAATATTATATCTTATCATGAAACATAGATATGATATGCAGTATCTCATTTTAAGAAGCATTTGAACTCTATTGCTTCGATACGTAGACATCTGCAAACGCTATTTCCCTGCAAGGAAGTGTCGCATATACATTCATTTGGGGTGTAGACGAGGAATACATAACACTTCGCAAATCATATTATATCTTACCATGACATAGAAATGAGATGCGATATCGCCGTTTTAAGAAGCATTAGAAATCTATTGCTACGATACGTAGACATCTGCAAACGCTATTTCCTAGCGAGGAAGTATCGCATTCACATTCATTTGAATCGTAGACGAGAAATGCATAACACTTCGCAATGAATATTATATCTTATCATGAAACATAGGTATGAGATGCAATAACTCTTTTTAAGAAGCATTTGAACTCTATTGCTTCGATACGTAGACATCTGCAAACGCTATTTCCTTGCAAGGAAGTGTCGCATTTACATTCATTTGAAGTGTAGACGAGGAATACATAATACTTCGTAAATCATATTATATCTTACCATGAAACATAGAAATGAGATGCGATATCGCCGTTTTAAGAAGCATTAGAAATCTGTTGCTACGATACGTAGACATCTGCAAGCGCTATTTCCTAGCGAGGATGTATCGCATTCACATTCATTTGAAGTGTAGACGATGTATACATAACACTTCGCAAATCATATTATATCTTACCATGAAACATAGAAATGAGATGCGATATCGCGTTTTAAGAAGCATTTCAACTCTATTGCTACGATACGTAGACATCTGCAATCGCTGTTTCCTTGCAAGGAAGTGTCGCATTTACTTTCATTTGAATCGTAGACCAGGAATGCATAACACTTCGCAATGAATATTATATCCTACCATGATACATAGAAATGAGATGCGATATCGCGTTTTAAGTATCATAAGAACTCTATTGTTACGATACGTAGACATCTGCAAACGCTACTTCCTTGGAAGGAAGTGTCGCATTTAAGTTCATTTGAATCGTAGACGAGGAATGCATAACACTTCGCAAATCACATTATATCTTACCATGAATCATAGAAATGAGATGCGATATCGCGTTTTAAGAAGCATTTGAACTCTATTGCTTCGATACGTAGACATCTGCAAACGCTATTTCCTTGCAAGGAATTGTCGCATTTACCTTCATTTGAAGTGTAGACGAGGAATACATAACACTTCGCAAATCATTTTATATATCTTACCATGAAACATAGAAAGGAGATGCGATATCGCGTTTTAAGAAGCATTAGAACTCTATTGCTACGATACGTAGACATCTGCAAACGCTATTTCCTAGCGAGCGAGTGTCGCATTTACATTCATTTGAAGTGTAGACGAGGAATGCATAACACTTCGCAAATCACATTATATCTTACCATGAATCATAGAAATGAGATGCGATATCGCGTTTTAAGAAGCATTTGAACTCTATTGCTTCGATACGTAGACATCTGCAAACGCTATTTCCTTGCAAGGAATTGTCGCATTTACCTTCATTTGAAGTGTAGACGAGGAATACATAACACTTCGCAAATCATTTTATATATCTTACCATGAAACATAGAAAGGAGATGCGATATCGCGTTTTAAGAAGCATTAGAACTCTATTGCTACGATACGTAGACATCTGCAAACGCTATTTCCTAGCGAGCGAGTGTCGCATTTACATTCATTTGAAGTGTAGACGAAGAATACATAACACTTCGCAAATCATATTATATCTTACCATGAAACATAGAAATGAGATGCGATATCGCGTTTTAAAGAGCATTAGAACTCTATTGCTACGATACGTAGACATCTGCAAACGCTATTTCCTTGCAAGGAAGTGTCGCATTTAAATTCATTTGAAGTGTAGACGGGGAATACGTGATACTTCGCAAATCATATTATATCTTACCATGAAACATAGAAATGAGATGCGATATCGCGTTTTAAGAAGCATTAGAACACTATTGCTTCGATACGTAGACATCTGCAAACGCTATTTCCTTGCAAGGATGTGTCGCATTTACATTCATTTGAAGTGTAGACGAGGAATACATGACACTTCGCAAATCATATTATATCTTACCATGAAACATAGAAATGAGATGCGATATCGCGTTCTAAGAAGCATTAGAAATCCATTGCTACGATACGTAGACATCTGCAAACGCTATTTCCTTGCAAGGAAGTGTCGCATTTACTTTCATTTGAATCGTAGACGAGGAATGCATAACACTTCGCAATGTATATTATATCTTATCATGAAACATAGATATGAGATGCAATATCTCGTTTTAAGAAGCATTTGAACTCTATTGCTTCGATACGTAGACATCTGCAAACGCTATTTCCCTGCAAGGAAGTGTCGCATTTACATTCATTTGTGGTGTAGACGAGGAATACATAACACTTCGCAAATCATATTATATCTTACCATGAAACATACAAATGAGATGCGATATCGCGTTTTAAGAATCATATGAACTCTATTGCTACGATACGTAGACATCTGTAAACGCTATTTCCTTGCAAGGAAGTGTCGCATTTACTTTCATTTGAATCGTGGACGAGGAATGCACAACACGTCGCAATGAATATTATATCTTATCATGAAACATAGATATGATATGCAGTATCTCGTTTTAAGAAGCATTTGAACTCTATTGCTTCGATACGTAGACATCTGCAAACGCTATTTCCCTGCAAGGAAGTGTCGCATTTACATTCATTTGAGGTGTAGACGAGGAATACATAACACTTCGCAAATCATATTATATCTTACCATGAAACATAGAAATGAGATGCGATGTCGCCGTTTTAAGAAGCATTAGAAATCTATTGCTACGATACGTAGACATCTGGAAACGCTATTTCCTAGCGAGGAGGTATCGCATTCACATTCATTTGAAGTGCAGACGAGGTATACATATCACTTCGCAAATCATGTTATATCTTACCATGAAACATAGAAATGAGATGCGATATCGCGTTTTAAGAAGCATTTGAACTCTATTGCTTCGATACGTAGACATCTGCAAACGCTATTTCCTTGCAAGGAAATGTCGCATTTACATTCATTTGAAGTGCAGACGAGGAATACATAACACTTCGCAAATCATATTATATCTTGCCATGAAACATAGAAATGAGATGCGATATCGCCGTTTTAAGAAGCATTAGAAATCTATTGTTACGATACGTAGACATCTGCAAACGCTATTTCCTTGCAAGGAAGTGTCGCATTTACATTCATTTGATGTGTAGACGGGGAATACGTGATACTTCGCAAATCATATTATATCTTACCATGAAACATAGAAATGAGATGCGA